>NC_133662.1:159958087-160124804 GCF_037893015.1 Macrotis lagotis | reverse complement strand
TTCCTTTCCCTTTTCATTTACCTTTTTATGCAACTGGAGTTGTGTTTTTGGTGATTGAATTAATTCTCTTTTCAGTTCTGGTCTTTGAGTCAGGAAATTCTGGAAGTCCTCTTTTTCATTGAACACCCATCCTTTCCTCGATGGTATGTATTGAATTTTGCTGGGTAATAAATTCTGGGCTATAATCTCGTCCTTTGCCCTCCAATATATGGTATTCCAGATTTTCTGATCCTTCAATGTTGAGGCTGATAGGTCCTGTGTGAGTCTGATTGTGTTTTCTTTGTATTCAAATTGTTTCCTTTCCTTTTTCCTGCTTGGAGTATTTTCTCCTTTATTTTGAGAGTTCTGAAATTTGGCCACAACTTATCCTGGGGTCTCTTTCTGGAGGGGTTCTGTGTATTCTTTCAATGGTTATATTGTCTTCTTGATCTAGCATATTTGGACAGTTTCTCTAATAATTTCCTGCATGATGTTTTCCAGGTTCTTTTTTTTTGATATAGCATTTCTAGTAGTCCAATGATTCAAAGATTATCTCTTCTAGCTCTATTTTCCAAGTCTTCGCTTTTTCTAAAAGGTATTTTATATTTTCTTCAATTTATTCAGTTTGTTTTTATTTTGTTTTTATGGAATCTTATAGTCTCATGGATTCATTGGCTTCTATTCATTCAATTCTAATTTTTAGGGTTTTATTTTCTTCCATTATCTTTTGTGTTTCTTTTTTAAAGGTATTGGATTCTCTGGTCAATTTTTCATAATTTTCCTGCATGACTCTCATTTCTTTTTGCCATTTTTCTTCTTCCTCTCCTCTTTGGTTTTTAAATCCTTTTTTTTTAGGTTTTTGCAAGGCAATGGGGTAAAATGGCTTGCCCAAGGCCACACAGCTAGGTAATTATTAAGTGTCTGAGACCGGATTTGAACCCAGGTACTCCTGACTCCAGGGCTGGTGCTCTATCCACTGTGCCACCTAGTTGCCCTGGTTTTTAAATTCTTTTAAGTTCTTTAATGAATTTTTGGATTTGAGTTCAATTCATAGATTCTCTTGGGACTTCTCCTGTGAGTGATTTTTCACTGATTTCTTCTTCCAACATAGCACTGTTATCATCTTTGTTGTAAAGTAGTTCTCTATAGTGTGAGTGCTGTTTTAGATTTTTTGCTCATCTTTGTTGTTTTAACTCTGCTTCTGGGGTATAGGGAGTATAGATCCAAGTTATTTTTTTGTTTTGTTTTGTTTTGCTGGGGCTAGGGTCTGATCCCTGGCATGTTGTTGGCCAAGATATTGCCTATGCAGTCCATACTTTCCCTTTGCATAGGTTTGTTTCCTCCTTTATGTCTGGTTCTGACTTAGTAGTGGCTTATTCCCCACCCAGTCTTGACTTTTGCCATGGTGTTTCTAGGGGTCAAACTTTGTTTGGGGTTGGGATACACCGTGCTGGCTTGCTATCTAGCTGCTAGGACCTCTGCTATCATCAAGTGTTGGGACCTGGATTGCACTGTAGCTAAAAGCCTCCCACACACAGGCTTCACCTATTCTCCCACCTCCTGGACTTTACTTTCCCTTTTCCCTCGAAGAGGCAGACCTTCACTGAAGATCTTCCACGATGTCTACAACTGAAAACTTCTTTGTATTTTCTCTTTTGTTTGGTGGGGTCTGTACTTTAATGTCAGAGTAGAAGTTTCTTTTATCTTTGGTAGGTAAAAGCTCCAGAAGCATGTTAGCTTCATACTGCCACCTTGGCTTTGTCCTGGAACTTCAAGTCCATATCATTTGAGAATCAATTGAAGAAAGTATATATATATATATATATATATATATTTAACCTGGAGAAAATTCTTAGGGTAGAACATAATAAATATGTTCAAGTATGTCAAGGTCTATCAAGCTGATCCTAGGTACAATGAGTTTTGTCAGCATGTCCACTCCATTCAGTTTTAAAGCTACATATTACAAAACAATACTGTAGTCTCAAGTTCTTGGTATATCTAAATGAGAACTTAATCATTCTTTAACTATCTATTCCCAAAACAGTTTTCTGTGATAAAATTATTTTTTTAACATCATTCTTATGAATGTCTAACCAAAAAGTCCTGATTAACCTTGGATAGGATTTAGGGTAGTATTTATACTAAGAGAAGCAAGGACATATTTGCTTAATTCAACTAATAGAAGTATCTCTTGAACTCACCTTTGATCAAGCTGAAAGAAGACTCCTCAGAGGGAAAAGTTAAAGAAGGTTTGAATTGTTTTAGGAAAATTATTCTCTAGGGTAGGCCAGTGTTAACTATGTTTTTTATCTTATTTTGAAATATTTCCTTTTGCTTAATGAGTAGAAATATTTGTGTCAAGAGAAATTTTCACAGGATGAATTTTTGCCACTATGGATTTCTTTCTCTCCAAGAAAAGATACTTAGATTTAGTTTATTAGTTACTTTGTCCCTGGAAGATCTATGCCAATTTAGGTTTGATGTAAGGAAAATGTTCTTAACCATTGCAGATCTCCAGAAGTGTAATGGGCTGCCCCAGGAAATTATGGTCATCTAGCAGAAGATTGTTAGGTCAATAGTGTCAAATAGAAACAAGGGTCACTGACCAAACAAACATAAGGATCCTTGCTGGCTACAATTTGACTTAGAAGACCTTATATTAATATTATCTCTGATTAATCTGTATTTTTATTTATTTTATTAAATATTTCCCAATTCAATTTTAAAATGTTTTAGGCCACACTTGAGAAGTTTGTGGGTTGCATTCACGTTTGACCCCTCTTGGCTAGGTAGTTACTTGTTGGATGCATTTTAAAGGACATTCATTTCCAGGTGTGGGTTGAACTAGATGGCCACAAAAGTCCTTTTCAGTGCTACAATTCTGTGATTCTCTCAAATATCTCTAGGCTCTGCAAGACCATCTCAAAAGATTACAAGTCCTACTAATCTATAAAGGGTTTACATATGACCCTGGAAATACAGGAACTTGTGTCCAGGCTAGCTGGAGGACAGTCAATTTTTCAGTCATAACAACTGTGAACAATCACGTTAAGTAAAGACAATCTTTGAAGTATTAAAGTGATATATATATATATATATATATATATATATATATATTAAAGTAAGCATGATCTATACTTGTGATACAACTTTATATTATTTAGTATCAACAACAACCTGTAAAGTTGCTAGTGTTGTTGTTCAGTAGTTTGTTTTTAATCATGTCCCATTCTGCATGATCACATTTGGGTTTCCTAGGCAAACATACTGTCATGGTTTACCTTTTCCTTCTCCATTTTAGACAAGAGAAGAAACTGAGACTCAGCTAGTTTACAGACTTGGAGTACCTAGGTAGTACAGATGATAGAGTGCTGTACTCTTAGTCAGAGGGAGTTGAGTTTGAATTTTACCTCTGATCAAGTTTGTGCCCTTAGAAATTTCTTAATCATTAGTCTCAGTTTCCTTATCTCTAAAACAGGCACAATAGTAATACCTTCCCTCACAGAGTTATGAGAATCTGAGTGATTATACATGAAGCACTGCAAACCTTAAAGATCTATATGAATGCTAGCTAATTAGTATTTCAATGATTTGCTACAAGTCATATTGCTAATTGTTGATTATGATACTTGAGCATAAGTCTTTGGAAACTAATGCAAATATAATATTTTTCCTACACTGTCATGAAAGACACTGAAATATAATAGAAAAGTTTGGGATCAGGAAACCAGAGTTTGAATGCTAAGTCTAATATTTACTAAACCTGTATCTTCTGATAATTTACTGAATCTCTTTGAGACTCCATTTTCTCATGTCTAAAATGGGAACATTTCACAAGTTTGTTGTGAAAAAGACATAATGTTAAGTATTTTCTAAGCTTTCTTAGAGTTATCTATATAAAAGTTATTCTGTTGTTATATCATATTATCTGGAGCAAGCAAATTAAATGTGTGAATAACTATATCTAGACAGAGATAAGGATATATCTACAGAGTAGAAGTTTTTGTGTAAATTCCATATCCTAATACCAATATTAGGCCATCTTATTCTCTCATTCCATTCTCTAATTTCATTAGTATGAATGACAAATGACTGGTGAAGATTCAATTTTGATTCCATAATAGATGATTGCTAGACCATTCATTTTTGTGTTCATTTTCATACTTGTCTAGTTTTAATGGGAAGGATAACAGCATGTGCACTTCTGTGAGACTAAAGGAAGTTAAAGAGAAGGCACATTTTAATGACAGTGGATATGGCTGCCTACTGTGCAAAAAATAATGTTGTTAGACATTCTGGGGATTTGCTTTCCAGATGTGCACAGCTATTCTATGATACAAAGAATCTGATAGAAATTCTGCATACTGTCACTTCTTGGAATAAATTGTGCACCATCAGTCTTTGTTACCCAAGAAGCTGGCAGAAAAGGCACATGTTTCCAGGGATTATTTGCAAAGGAACAGTTCACACTATCTTCTAAAATAAACACAAACAGCTCTGGTGTTTCTGTAAATCAAATGTGACTCTGCACACTTTCATAACCTACCAGTACCCTGGCATGACACATTGGGAGGGATGTTGTAACTGAGAGCTGTCTCTGTAGTTACTACCCTCGGGGTTGGCACTCTTGGCAATAATCCAAGGTGCTAGCACTGGGGAAATGTATGACACATATTTAGCAAATTATGTGGGCTTTACGAGACTATTTTCTTTGCCATAGCAACTGTCCCTGATAATGTTGCAAAGTTTAGTTGTCTAGAACAGTTTTTCTCAAACTCAGTTGGCCATAAAAGTCTTTTGGATTCAAAATTTTAATTGAGGTTTCCATAAAAAAGGGAGAAGATTTAGGGAGAGGGAGTAGGATAAAGACAAGATGAATAAATATAAGAAAGACATAAGGTTTGTGATTTGGAGAGGTTTGGACTATTGAGATAGTTCAAAGATTGAATACAAAGAGAAATTTTGGAAAATTTAAAGGAGAACAATCCCAGGACTAGATACTGGTCCAGAACCTAGTTGTGATTTGAAAGAGGAGCAGAAGCAAAGAAAATTAAATATAAAAGGATCCACGAGGATCAAGAAGCATTAGAGAGTAGAATCTGAAGAGGAAGTTAGAAGAAGAAGGAGTTAGTTGTCAAGAAAAGTCAAGTTAGAAAAGGTATGTGTAACAATGAGAGAGAGAGAGGGAGGAGATTAGTGAAAGACTAAAGAGAAAGTGAGTATGGCTATGAAGCTTAAGTTAAAAGGGGATAATTGATTATAAAAGTTGGAACCAGAAATTTAAGGTTGAAGTGTGAACCGCCACAAATGTTTTTTTTTTTAATCAAGGATGAAAAATTTCAGCAGTCCAGAGAGTAGGAGAAATTGTTCAATGAGAACAAGAAATATGTGGTGTTTGTATTTCTGCCACAGCAGAATAGCTATTATTTGTGCTCTAAGTGTAGGCAGGTCTCCCAGAGGAGAGGATGAAGGTATTCAAAGAATGCTTCTCCACACTTCAAGTTGTTAGAAAGAATGAAGCATCCCTAAAGTATACAGAAATGAAACTTCAAATATGATTTGCAGTACAATATGGGCAACAACCTTTGTCAGGATGTTTTGAGAATAGAAAAGTGTTTCACAATGGTGAAAGAGAAGGCAAAGGATAGTTGTTCAATTAGTGCTTAAAACAACTTTGAAGTTTTCCCTGGATGCTTTGAGAAGGAAGTAATAGTTTATTTTCTTAAGAATTAGATAGTATAGGGGATGTGGCACAGTGGATAAAGCACCAGCCCTGGAATCAGGAGTACCTGGATTCAAATCCGGTCTCAGACACTTAATAATTACCTAGCTGTGTGTGGCCTTGGGCAAGCCACTTAACCCCATTTGCCTTGCAAAAAAAATAAAAATAAACAAAAAAAAAAGAATTAGATAGTATAATCATAGAGACTGTTACAGGAGAGATCATACTATAAGTATCAGAAGAATCAGAGTAGCAGTATTTAATGATTCCTTGATGGGGAAGTGAGGCAGGGGGAGGTAACCGAGGCTGCCATTGATCAATCTAACAACAGAAATAAAAGGCATATTGCTTTTCCTGGACATTTATCTAAGACATAACATAGATAAAGATTTATAAAAGCAGGTGACAACTACCCACAACAGTAACAACAAATTAAAAAAGAAACTTTCAGTCAATTAGGATCCCCACATTAATTGGGTTGCCTCCATATGTGCCTTGGAGATTGGATGGCAATTTGTCAGATGGGATAGTAAGGATTCCATTCATATCTAAGTTGAACTCAAGGAGGGATTCTTAATCAATAATTCATGAACTTGCTGAAAAAAAATTTCAGTACCTGCATGTCAATATAACTGTTTCCTAAGTATAAGTAAGATACATGTACAAACATTGTTAGACTTCAACAGACTGCCAAAACAGGTTGTGAACCCCTGAACTAAGATATCTGCTGAATTCTTTTCCAACTCCCCAGTTTTATGATTCTGGAATTTTATGAGCTAATAAAAGCTGTTTGAGGCTTAGTGAATATGGAATACCCCTAGGATAAAGAGGGATCAGGGAAGATTTTTGAGTAAATTGGAGGAATACAAGACAATTTTCATACCAAAATATTGTTCCATTAAATAAGGATTTTTGATGGACATTATATTTCTTATTTTAGAGGAAGAATATTGTCAATATGTAATGTCTTCAATATCATAAAAGCAGCTATTAAAGGCAATATATTTGTTTGGTGCTAGGGATTCAGATTTTTCTTTTAATGACATAGCATCCTCAAGTGGTTCACATAAGTTAGAGAAGATAAAATACAGAATAGCATAGAGGACAGTTAGCTTTGGATCCATGAAGTTCTACCTGAGATATAGACCTGTGACCTTGAGCAAGTCGCTTAACCACTTAGTGAATAAAGAATATATCTAAGTCTCTAAGTTTCAGAGAATGTTCTGACCTGTAATGAGTATTCTCATCTGGGAGTTGTTTAAACCAACTAAAAGGTCTAGTTCCTATTCTCTTTCTACATAATACATGCAGACAGAGATGCAGAGAAGTATCTAGGAAGGTATGAATTGAAGGGTGTAAAGAAAAGATGTAGATAAAATACTCTAGAAGAGAATTAAGGAAGAACAGTACAATGGAGCCTTAGGTAAGCTTAGAGAAAGAGTATTCTGAAAGCACAAGAAAAAAGGAGAATATTTCAGATATCATTTTAGAATCTGAATGTAAAGGAAGAGATGAAAATCAGCCATAGTCTGAGAAGTGCCCTAGAATTAAATGTAATATATTTAGAAAAAAGGATAGATAGTATCCTATGGAAACTAAAATTCTAGGGGTTAGGGAGGGAAGAAGGAAGTTCAGGAGTGATGAGAGGCTCTTAACAAAATTTTGGAGACAAAAAGAATTCCTTTGAAGAGGGAGAAGGATGTTTATCAAAGAACCATTGTGGATCCACAAGAAACACACCAAGCAATTTAGATTTTTAAAAGGTACAAACAGAAAATGGAAATTAAGGCAGATTATGACAAAATAATATGAAAGCATGGCATGATCTCATAACAATGGTATTGCTAAGCCCTTCTCAGCAATCTTTCAAAGACTTAAAGGAGTGGCGAGGTACTGCCAGATTGTGGAAAAGCAAATATTGCATTGATTTCCAGAAAAGGGACAAAGTGAATGCTTTCTAGTTTGACTTTGAATCCTGAACCAGTGGTATAGAGAGCCACTCTTAGAAACAGAAAGACATGGGTTCAAGTTTCACCTTGGATACAGAAAATGACCTTGGACAAGTCATTTTTCCTCTAAGTGCTCTAAATAACTCTCTAAGATTATGATTTTTTTGAGGAGGTACTGTCCTGTTTAGGTAGAAGTACTTTCCTCAGTCTAGAGTTGCCTGTACCATTGAAATCACAAGTCTTTTCTGTATCCCTCTAAGGAAGGAGTGATGATAGATAGGCAGTATGGCTTCATCAAGAACATGCCATATCTGGCTAATTTAATTTCATTTTTGCCAGGATTCCTAGGCCCGTAGAAAAAGGAAATGCCACAGAAATTAGCAAAGCATCTTTCTATTTCAGGAAGAAATGACTCTTCCTAGGGATCACTTAGAATCTCACAATCCAAGCTATGCTGCCTTTTCCTGGTCTAAAACCTCAGACCTTCACTTCAGTATTTCCCCCATTCAATTTCTATCCAATAGGCATCATAAGAGAAGGACCATGCTAGAGACCTTGGATTTGTAGGTCTCTTGTTGAAGAAATATCTTCTTTTAATTCCATAAACTTAATTGCTTTTCTCCCTCTCTTTTGTCATGAAATCACTGTATTCAATTAAAAACTGTTAATTCAGATTTTAAAAAGAGAAGTCTTTAAAATTATTATTTCTATGAGATGTATCTTGAGTATATGTAAGCCATACCAAAATGGAATTTAGAATCTTTCAAGCCACCTGGGTATTGGATTAATTGAATCAACATTAATCAGGCCACTTATTTTAATAATAACCTCAAAGCTTTGAGTTGTCCTCAATTTGGCAACCAGGCAATAGATGCTAACCTTCTGTTTGTTTAGATTTCTTCAAGGATATTGCAAGGTAGAGTTCAGTTCGCCAGGAATAAATTTGCTCTTTATTTGTACTTCTCTCTTTTGATTTTTAATTCCTTGTTATCTTCCTTCCTCTCCCTAAAAAGTTCATGTTATATATACATCATAGTATTAAAAATGTAAAATTTCTCATTTTTTCTATATAATCTATCAAAAATGTAAATTTCATTATACATGAGGTAGAATAGAATGGAATTTTATTTAATCAAGCATATATTATCATTATTTTAATTTTGATTGCTTGCCTGGCACACATTTATTATAATAGTACAAAATTTCTCTAAATAAATTCTATGTCTACTTCAGAGATGGAAATTCCCTGATTGTGTAACAAATAACTAGAAATTTCATTTTCTGAATTCATGTTAATTTCAGGGAATGTCTATTTCCTTAAAAACCAAAAGAAACTTTAAACTATTTCACAGTTTTTAAAATATTGTTCATAAAATCAGTGGTAAGTCATAAGACTATAGATTCAGAGATTTTGGAAATTATTTGATGCAGGATTCTTAATTTGGCTATACTCTAATACTCTAAATGGTCCTTGGATAGCTTTTAGGGGATAGTCCAATAAACTGGCAAGGAGAAAAAAATTTATCTTTGTTTTCCCTAAGCTTTACCTAAAATTTGGTCTTTCAATTATTTAAAAACATTCTTATGGGAAGGATTTAAGCAATACTGAGTTCAGGTCATAGCCTTCAATAGCATTGGTTAGTGGTTCTTTATGTTTCTGAGAATAGAAAACTGGGTCAGTGCTTAGCTGATCCAAAAACAAAACTAAGCAATCCTGTTACTTTGATTACTGACATGACACCTAACATTTCTTAGAGTTATAAAACACTCCCTTTTGGGGTAGCTGACTTTTGCAGTTCTATAGTGAAAGTTTGCCAGCTAAAAAGAAGGAATGAGATGAGTACCTTGTCAGTGATCCAGCTGCAATATTTAAGGGGCAAAGCTTCTCCACAAACACCACTTAACAATCTCCCTTCTAATCAGGTTACTTTGCCAGATCTTTTAAGCTGTCTAAGTTTAATATTCTCTAATTAACTTCCAAGGAGAATTCCTTAAGCCTACAGTTCTCAATACAGTAGATATAATTTATTTTCATTCATTTATTCAACAAACATTTATATGGATCCTATGATATGCGAATCACTATGTTAGGTACATCTGAAAATATTCAAATAAATAAACTGAGAACCCTGTTCTCTACACAAAATAATTATCACAAATCAGAGCATGAAAAATGCACCAGAAGAGCACAAAAATTAGTTGGAGAAGCTACCCCTTTCTACACTGCTCAGGAAAATCAAGGAAGAGTTTCATATCAGTAATAGAATTTGAGATGAGGCTTAAAGGAAAGGGAGGTTATTAATAAGCAGACATGGGGAGAAAACATTCCAACTTTTGGAAATGGCCTGAGCAAAGGAGTATGTAGAGAGGGGAAATCACACAATCTCTTTAGATGACAATGAGTAGTCTTAGTTTGAGAAGTGTGTGGTATTAGATAAGAAGAAATATTATGAGATTGAAGAAGTTGGTTAGATTTAGATTGTTGGAGTCTTTGGTGGGGGTTAGGAAGGTGATGTTCACTACCTTTAAAATCAAATGTGGAAAACTACCAGCAACTCTTCAGAATAACACATAATTGCAAAGCAAATATGTCTTATTTATTTTCTAAAATCTAGTAGTGACAGGTATTTAGACAATTATTGTAGCTTCATCTTATATTAAATTGATTGCCACAATCAGAATAATAGCCTCAGTTCCATAATGAAATGAATATCTAATTGGAATTTGATTATTGTTGAGGGTAACTAAAATACATTTAAGAATTATTTTGAAAAACACCTGATATAATACCCAAACATTAATTTAGAGATAATCCAATAAAAATAGCAATATAAAATAAAGTTAATATTTACTTATGGCAATGTAGGAATAGTTGTGGCATTACTCCTGGGTCATTAAATCAAAAATACTCCCTCTGTCCCTTTTTAGTGTGACTCCCTCTCTAATTACTCTCTGGGCTCTACCCTTGAGGGGGGAAAGGTTTTTCTTTTGAAATGTAATGAGGAAGACAATGGCAAGGAAATGCCTCAGTTGATGCTCTTCAGTCATTTCTGTCTTGTCCAACTTTTTGTGACTTCATTTGGAGTATTCTTGGCAAAGACACAGGAGTGGTTTGCCATTTCCAGCTCATTTTATAGTTGAGGAAACTGAAGCAAATAAGATTAAGTGACCTGCCTAAAGTCACACAACCAGTAAGTCTCTGAGGCCAGATTCAAACTCAGATAAATCTTCCTGACTCCAGTCCCAGCATTCTATCCACTGGGCCTCTTAGTTGGCCCTCTTCTCTGTGTATATTCAATATATTTAAATCACATAGTTTATTGTCTTTCTGTCCCAAACTTTGTTCCTCATCACTTCTGGGTCTGTACTTCTACTCATACTGTAGAAATATCCCCATTAAAAATTATTTCATCTCTATTATTCCTCTTAAGTTTATCCTCCTTTCTTCTATGACATTTGCTCTTGCATCTCCTGTCCTTTGCTTTTGGCATCTGAGGATAGACTTGTTAGTCGATCTCTAGCCCCAGTTCCTTAAAGTGTTAGGGTCATTGCTAATGAGATTTAGTAGGAGAGGCACTGAGAGTTTTGTTTATTCTCAGACATTGTCAACAGTGTCCTGTTGCAACTATTAGTAAAATCCCATACTCAGCAGCTAAAAGATAGAAATGTGAAATATCTAAGCAGGCAAAATGAAATGGGAAAATTGAAGAGAGCTGTTTAATCCACAAACCCATTCAACCAGGATTTCTCTAAGGGACTGGTGGATGAAGTAGACAATGGTTACAATATTTAGGATATAAATGGGAATAAAACCACCAGTCCATTTCAAAAAAGTTCTTAAATACCTATCAATACCTCTTCTTCACATAAGTAAAAATGATCATGGACAAGTGATTTAGATCTTATTTTAAAAATCAATCAACTTTGATCTAGCAATACCACTTCTAGGCTTATATGTTAAAGACATCAAAAATAAAGGAAAACAACACATTTGTATAAAGATAATTTATAACACTTCTTTTGTATTTGCTAAGATTTGGAAATCAAAGAGATGCCTATCAATTGGGAAATGGCTAAATAAGTTGTAACATAGGATTATGTTGTAATATTATTATTCTTTAAGAAATTACAAGCAGGATGATTTCAGAAAAACATGAAAAGATTTACATGAACTGATGCAAAATGAAGTTAACAGAACAAGGAAAATGCATCCAATAACAGCAGTGAAGAAAAATTTCTTCTTGTTGCTTCTTTTACATTTTGCATGATGAAATTATTATTAAGGTAAACTCTTATTAAATGTTCTCCATCTGTGAGCAAGAGTTTAGAAATCTGAATTTCATTTTCAGATTCTACTTTATTAGCCATCTGTTCACTTTTCAAATAAATCTTCCCTCTTGATACCTTGCTTTCAATAAGCAACAATGATTAAAAATACTGACTGTCTTCAGTTTCTTGTTTAAGACAATGCAATCTTCAATCATTTTTTAAAATTTTTCTTCTTAAAGTTTCATTTTTTCCATATGAATCTTCAAAAGTGAGTAGTGATCATATGTATTGATAAATATTGGGAAGTTTTTGTTCTGTCTTTTATATTTTCCCCAGAAAGACAGCAGAATTCCCTATTGTTTTGAGGTCAATAATTATTTTCATAATTTTTGTCATTATTTTATTAAGTGAAACATCTTCCAAAAGTTCCATTACATTTTAATCTGTTAAAAGGAAGACTTTTCAATATAATTTGTTCATCTTTTGTTATAACTCTATGTCATTTTTATTATGTGGAGGAAAGGAAGAAGGAGGAAAGAATGGAGAAGAGGAGGAAGAAAAAAAATAGAACAAAAAGAGCAGAAACCATTAACAATTTCATAATATTCAACTTAATTTTTCCTCTCTTGCAATTTTTCCCATTGCAGAATGGCTAATATGGGAATGTGTTTTGCCTGACTTTACATGTATAGCTGATATTATTTTTCTTGCCTAGTAAATAGGTGGGATAGGGGCATGAGGAAAGAAGAGACTGATAAATCAAAAAATTCTAAAATATGAATGATAAAATAAAATTTAATTATTTTTAAGTAAAAAAAAGGTCAAATGATGAATATAGTCAATCAGCAAGTATTTTTAACATACTTAGTCTATTACTGTGCTAAGTGCTAGAAATACCAAAAACTAAAAACTAAAAAAAAAAGCCACAACAACAAAACCAAGACTAAGTCCCTGATCTCAACAAGAAACTTACCAAATAATGAGAGAGACCATATAATTACAACTATGTAATATAAGATATCTACAAGATAAATTGAAGAGAATATTAGAGGGGAAAATATTGGCATTAAGGATGACTGAGAAAGACTTCTTGCAGAAAGTGAAATTTTTAGATGACAAATCGAGGGAATTTAGGAAGCATAGGTGATGGAAGTATACATATAAATGTAAATGTAAATCAGAGGCAACAGAACCAAATAAAAGTTATCTTTTACAGAATTCTTTTGTTTTTCATGATTTTAATGTTAATATTTTGTTATAATGGACTAAACAAATATCAACTACATGGTCTAAATTCTTTCATTGCAAGCAAATGCTTCCTTTATTAATGTCCTATGTGATATTTTACAATTCACCTTCAATTTCCTCACTTATAAAATGGGCATATTAATCACTAATTCATGGTGATATTTTGAAGATTGACTGTAATAGTTTGTAAAATACTTTGAGCTCCCTGAAAGAAAGGAACTTACAAAAACACAAGCTATTATCATCACCACCAGTCAAACAATAATCTTCTGGATGAGTTTCAAAATAAAAAATAAGTTTCAAACAGCAAAATTTTGTAGCCCTGCAGTATTCATGAAACTGTAATGAAGTTCAAGAACTGGAGATTTAATTTGGGAGATGTCAATCGATGAAAAGGAGTTTTTTTAATTTAGTTTTTTTTTTGCAAGGCAAATGGGGTTAAGTGGCTTGCCCAAGGTCACACAGCTAGGCAATTATTAAGTGTCTGAGACCAGATTTGAACCCAGGTACTCCTGACTCCAGGGTCGGTGCTTTATCCACTGCGCCACCTAGCTGCCCCTGAAAAGGAGTTCTTTACCAGTCTCCAAACTATTTAGCAATAAATAGTGCATTTTATAGTAATATAGTTGGAGAATTGTTTTTATTTCTTGAAATGAATAGATTCAGAAGTATTATTTTTCACTAGATGCCTTTGGAAGAATTTCAAAATTATAAAATATTTAAAATACATATAAATATTTTAACGGAAATTTTTGGAAATAGAAGGCCTTCCCTCATATTGCTAATAATATGGATGGGCTCTAGGAGTGTGAGATGAACTCAGCACGATAATCTCAGATCAATGTCAATCAATGAATGACAAACCTGGAAAGTACAGTCAAAACAGTGCGACCTGAGCAGTAGCATCCCAGGATAGTTTTTTTTCTATAACAACATTTATTTTTTCATCAGATAAAGTTAAAAAAAAAGAAAAAGTGAAAAGGGAACAGTAGACTTGATTTCTAGTCCTCAATCTACATTATATGTATCTTTATGACATTAATCTGTTTTAATTTCTCAATACCAGACACAACTAATAAAGACTCCAACAGGCTGGCAGGCTGGAACTGTGGAGTCAGCAGGGAGGTTTTAGTGAGAGGTTTGTTCAGATTGGCAACAACTGAGACTGAGCAAAAAAATTCCTGACTGGCCTAAAATGAAGAACTTAGCCACAGATGGGGACTCTCAACAGGATCAATTGGAGCAGCAGGCTGAGAGATGGTCATGGATAAGGACCAAGTCAGGGGAATGAACAAGAAATGCTTTCCGTGACAAGCAGAAGCCAAGACCCAGAGAAGCAAATGAGGCAGAAACTGGACCCAGGGTCGGAGACAGCACCAGGGAGAGATCCCAGTTTTTTGGGGGGTTTTTAGGTTTTTGCAAGGCAAATGGGGTTAAGTGTCTTGCCCAAGGCCACACAGCTAGGTAATTATTAAGTGTCTGAGATCAGATTTGAACCCAGGTACTCCTGACTCCAGGGTCGGTGCTTTATCCACTATGCCACCTAGCCGCCCCGAGCTCCCAGTTCTCGAAAGATCAATAGGAATTCTTGTCAGTTTCAGCCTCCCCCCCCCCCCCGTTCTTTATTAAGTCCTGTGTTTATGGTGGTCTTAAAGAATGTAAAAGTTTGTCCCAATCTTTAGAGGTTGATATATCTATTGCCTTATGTTTCTAAACTTTTTTACCTGGGTCAGATGGTTTAATTATATATCCTCTAGGTGGTTTGGGAATTCAGCCAGGGAACTGGGTTTTTTTATGGACTGGATAAAAGCTGATTTCTTTGGTTTCCCTGGAATTTCTTCCTAAGAGTTTTCCTAGGAACCAGCATCACATAATGAATATAGTGTTGAACATGAATTCAGGAAAACCTGAATTCAAATCTTTCCTCTGGTACTTATCACCTTTCCTTACTGGTAACATGCAAATGATAATAGCTATAGCCACTACCTAAAGGGGTTGAGACAAGAGATAACATAAATGATAAAAGTATTTTCAACTTTGTGGGTAGCTTATTAAGGAAAAATAACATATGTGACATATTCCCAGCTCTTCAGAACAAAAATTCTATATCAATTAGTCTGAGTTAGTTTAGCTTTTCAAAATCAGTACAGGGAAAGAGAAAACTCCAAGTTTTATCCAAGTAATTCCTTTTAGCTTTCTTTCTCACTTTACCTTTATTAAAAAAAATACTATAAGAATTGAAAACAAGTATCTTAGTAGACAGATTTGCATTTCATTTTCTCTTCCTTCTCAATTTACAGTGAAATTGTTTAAGGGCATCTGAATAGGAAGGGGGAAAGAAAAGAAAGGGGAATGTATAATATGATCCTGAAGAAGTCAGAATTGATTGTATGATTATATAATTTTAATAATTTCCTTTAAAATAGGGAGAAAGATGGTGCAGGAGACTGGGGGGAGAGGGGATCAGAAGCCAAAATGACTGAGGAAATTCAAAGACTCTAAAACAAGGTTTTCTTGATCTGAGCCATAAAATGTGACCAGAGGCAGAATAATGGACTTATGGTGTGAGTAATGTAAATATCTTATGCAAGGGAAGAAGGTGCTGGAACATTATATTTAGAAAGAACTGAATTCAAATCCAGCCACTACTATTCACTAATCCAACCACTAATTCTGTGGGCAAATCATTTAATTTTTTTGCGTCTCAGTGTTCTCATATATAAAGTGGTAATGACAACTATAATCTCTATCTCAAAAGATTGTTGTGAGACTCAAATGAAATAATGCAATAAACAAATTTATAAAAAAAACTTAAAAAATTTCAAAGCATTATATAATTGCTGGTTATTATAAATATAATTGTCAGTTATTATCTCATCTTCTTCAATTGTTCTGATAAAAATAATCCTCAGACTAGATGATATCATGTTATTACTCTTTGTTTTTCTCTAGTCATAGGTGTGTGAAATAACTGCTTTTTGTAGTTGAATAAAAATGTTAGAATATAATAAACAATGCTTCTGTAAGCTTATTGAAAGCAGACATGATACAATTCCAATAATAGACATGGTAATGGGGACAATATGTTCCTCATTCTACTTTTACATGATTTTGATTTCTTCTGCTAGATCTCAATAACTTGAAAGCTTTTCATTTCATGGAGGTTGAAGATTATAAGTATTTGACATAACATCAATTTAAAATGTTGTGCTTACATTTTTATAGAACAATGTTGTATTCAGGGAATTGTATACAATAGCTAACTTAGTAATGATACTTTGCAGGCAATATAGGTTTTTGATTGAGTTCTCAAGAATATTTTGAGACCAATATTTATAACATGGGGATTTGTCATCTTTCCATTTGTGAAAGATAGTGAGCTGCTAATGCAAATTCTAGGCATCAGATCATGTTTTGCTAGGTATTATGTAGGTGCTAAGTTTTTTGTAATCTGTAGTAATGTGTTGCAGCTTCATTTCCATTAATGACCAAGCCTAGACTCCATGAGAATAATCATTCTGTAATTTTTGGGAGTAATGATTACAAATTCTTTTTCTTTTTTTTAAATTTAATTTATTTTACTATGAACTTAAGAAATAAAACAAGTATTTTTGATAACATAGATTGCGGAAAAGATGATTGTACACAAAACTACAAATCTTTTATATACAATTTGCTATTCCTTTTAAATATATAATAGAGTTATCATTTAGCTTTATTTTTTATTTTTTTCCTCCATCTCCCCCCACGCCAGAGATGGTTATTGTTAGATATAAATCTGTGTGTGTGTGTATCTGTGGGTCTGGTATTTATGCATGAACAGACATATTCTATATATTTATTTATTTATTTTTCTCTGGATACAGATAGCATCTTCCTTCATAAGTCCTTTGTAGCTAATTTGGATCTTTATAATATTCAAAATGCCTTAAATCATTCAAATTATTCTTTTTTTTTTTTGCAAGGCAATGGGGTTAAGTGGCTTGCCCAAGGCTACACAGCTAGGTAATTAATTATTAAGTGTCTGAGACCGGATTTGAACCCAGGTAATCCTGACTCCAAGGCCGGTGCTTTATCCACTACGCCACCTAGCCACCCCGCAAATTATTCTTAAAACAATATTGTATTTACTATTTACAGCATCCTCTTGGTGTTACCTATTTCACTCTTCATTATTTCATGCAAATCTGTCAATGATTTTTCTAAGATCATAAAACTCATCATTTCTTATAGCATGGTAGAAATACCATCACTATCATGTACCATAATTTGTTCAACTATTCCCCAATTGATGGACATCCTCACAATTTTCAGTTTTTGCCACTGCAAAGAGAGCTGCTATAAAAATTTTAGAATATATAGGTTGCAGAATCAATATAATAAAAATGACAGTTTTGTCTAAACTAATTTATATGTTCAATGCTTTTCCAATTAAATTACCAAAAATGATTTGCTGAATTAGAAAAACCATAACAAATTTATCTGGAAGAACAAGAAGTCAAGACTATCAAATGAACTAATAAAAAATAAATATGAAAAGAAGGAGGTTTATCAGTATCAGATCTTAAACTACATTATGACTATTTATTAAAAGTTTTCTTTTTTCAATGTATAACTTCACATGATAATCATTGGCTTGATGTTTCTTTGATGGCATATTGTAGGCTAAAGTTCATGGCAGCCTTTATTATATTTTTTCATCTTAGCTGTTTTGTAGGCTCCAAAAGGAGGTAAACTACTTTTAATTATATTCGATAAGTCCAATGCCATGCACCTATTGTCAGCCTGTAGTAATTATTATTAAATGACTAATACATATTTTCAATAGTTTTTTTAAACCAGTTTATAATGTGCTCTAAAAATGTCTATCAATCTTCCTCTTTTAGGCTGACATTCTGTGGACTCTTACACAGAAGGATAAAATGATTGCTTATAAGGGAATGAAAGTAGTATGCAAACTAATCTTTAGTAAGTTCTCTAAAAGGATCTTAAAGTTCTCTAAAAGGAATAATGAATGAACAAAAAAATTTAAGTATTTACCACATGCAAAACACTGTGCTTATAAAGGAGCATATTATATGAAGCTTTGATTGAAAATCAGACCAAAAGTCTAGTGTTCCTTAGGGTGCTGCAACAAAGCATCTTCTTTAATGTAACATTTAATACAATTTACAATAAAATCATAACTAATTCTGGAGTTGAATGATTTGACCGTGCCAAGGACTTTGAGCAAAGAGAACCTTCTTTTTTGAGGCTTCAGTAGCTATGACTGTTGAGAAGATGAGAGTTGCAACATATGCCCATCGGTGGCAGATGCCCACTGGCTGGTGGTGGTAGAGATGGCAGATCTTTTTTCTCCAAAAATTACTCCCCATGGGAGGAGGTTCAGAAAAAAAAAACTATTGGTGGTCTGGGAGGATTTTACTGCAACAAAGCATTTGCCTAGGACACTAAGAAATTAAATAATTTGTTGATCACATATTCAGGATGTATTGGAGACAGGACCTGCCTTTTTTTAGTGACATCATAATAGTGATTTTTAAAATTAATAAGTTAATGAGTGAGAATTCTGATTTATAGCTTTAATACTTTAGCACCCCTGTAATAAAGATCTCATATGAAAGATCAATTGGCATTGTTGTCTCCATGAAAAAGGTCTAATTTCACTGTGGGCTCAGGAATTGACTCCTGTCACTCCATCCCATTCTCTTTTATCTGCTAAAATAAATCATATGTACTCATGCTACTATCACAAAATATGGTTTTGTCCTATTTTAGTTCCTTCTATCCCCCCATTTGGATATGTCAACATGCTTTTAAATTTGATAAAATATACAAATCTGCAAAGAGCATTTCCTCTCCAATATGGTAACTTGGAAAATATGCCCCCTGATTGAAAACTGAAACTGAAGGCAGGAGAAGGGTTTTATCCATGGCCTTTTCTATTTAAAGGAAATTCAATAAGCCATGTAAACATCAGTTAAGGAGTTTGTCACCTATTATGTGACTACTTATTCCTCTGAGAGGTTAAGTTCCAAGGTTATACTATGGTAACTAAGGGGTACCAGTCATCATTTCACTCCAACAAGAAAGACCTTTGGGGTGACTCAATGACTCTGAGCACTGGTAATGAGATGAAAGATTTTTTTCCTCTGACTTTCTGATCATTAGTCCATCAATCAGGCTAAGACTATATGTCTTCATGGAATTCTTCATCACAATCATAATTAAACCACAGAAATGATTTAAAAATACTTCCTTGGAGACCTTTAAAAAGAACTTGGTATTATTTTTTACTTTTACTTTTCAATCTCTACTCCTGGTCTACTCTTCTCACTCCCAATCTACTCAGTTGTCAGTCTTGTCAATTCTAACTCTGCAATTGCTCCCAAGTCTGTTCTCTCTTTGATATTTCTACTAATACCCATGTGAGTCCTTATTACCTTCCTAGACTTCTGTAATGAACTCCTCATTGAACCTCCCAACTCTTTTCCTCCTCTCTCCTCACCTTTCTTTTCCCACTGCTGTCAGTCATCATATTTCTGTCCAGATTTCATAATACATTTATGTATATATGTGTGCATATGTGTTTATGTGTATACATGATGATGATGATGATGGTTATGATGCTTGTCCTTCTTTATCAAAGAAGACCATGCCATCAGGGAGCTGATACCATGACATGCACAGGAATTGGATTTGAGTAAGGGAGTACTGTGCTAAGTCACCAGCCTTACTTTCTCCTCTGGAGCCATTTGGGCCCGGTGACCAGATATGGATAACTGGAGATGGTCCTGGGTACTAGGTAATCGGGATTAAGTGACTTATCCAAGATCTCACAGCTAGTGTCAAGTATCCGAGGTCAGATTTTAACTTAAGTACTCCTAATTTTGGATTAGTGCGCTATCTACTGCACACTACGCATACACATACCTACACACACATGAATGCACATGCAAAATTCATATATGTGTGTGTGCATGCATGTATGTATCTCACTCTTATGTTCGAAATATTTCAGTGTGGCTTCCTGCTACAGTTTGCCATTCAAAGTGCATTCTTCTCTTAGGATCATAGATCTAGATTTGGATATGGCTTCAAAGGTCAATTGGCCCAACACCCTCATTTTAAAGCTGGGAAAATGAAGACTGGGGAAGTAAAATGATTTGCCCAAGGTCATATAGGTAGGAAACTTCAGAGGTAGGATCACCTAGAGTCTTCGATCCCAGAACCATCAGTTTTTTGCTTGTTCACTATATTCTATAATTGTCTCACACTGCCTTTGCTCCTTCTGTCTGGAATGCTCTAAAAGTGACCTTTCCCTCAATTTTCATCTGTTAAAATCCATTGTCCTTTAATTCCTCATATAATACAGCTCAGATGCTGTATCCTCCATGAAGATTTCCTTGATTATTGACCTGAATATTCACTCTTTGAAATGTAAACCATAAAATGAGCTAATTTTGTTCTTGTCTTGTGGTTGAACTCAGACACCCAATTTGTTGTTCAGTCCTGTCCAACTCTGTGACTCCCATGTGGAGTTTTCTTGGCAAAGAGACTAGAATGCTTTGCCATTTCCTTCTTTAGCTCATTTTACAGATGAAGAAACTGAGGCAAACAGGTTAAGTGACTTGCCAAGGGTTACACAATTAGTAAGTATCCGAGATCAGATTTAAACTTAGGAAGATGAGTCTTCCTATCTCTCAGTCTGGTGTTCTATCTACAATGCAACTTAGTTGCCCCAATAAGGGTCATTAATTCAACCCTTTCAACTCTGATTGACGTTTGACAACAGGAAGCCTGTTGGCCAAGTTGTATTAACTAGTCATCACTTATAAAGAGCACTAAAATATATGTAGAATAGCAACATTCTTTCCTCTCTTTACTCATTAGACAGCCTCTTTAGAAAATTAAAACTAAAAGTTGAAGTCTATCTCAACTGCTATTTAGAACCATGTAAAATTTGGCATAGAGAAGGACCTAAGACTAGCCCAACCCACTAATTTTGAAAAATGAGAAAACTGAAGCCCAGTAATTTGTCCTATAAGACTAATCAGTGTTAGAAGATGATTTAAGTCTCATACTTTTAAAATCTTAGATTTAGGCTTATTTGTTAGCTCAATCAAAATAGTCTTTGTGGACCTAAGAAATATAGTTAAGTAACTAGGTCCAAAGACTGTCTTTGAGTTAGAGCCTAATGATGCTATGAAAATGAAGAGCTTTATTAACGAATTTTTAATATAAGACATACAACCTAAGTGACATGTTACAAACTACTGATTTTACAAGTAGGTCATTTATAAAAATCTGTGGACCCCTGCTCTCTATTCTCATATTATACTGCCTATACATGTACTACCATGCATTAAGCTCCAAACCTTTCCTGACCTGATTATCCTTTCATAAAATCGCCAAGAAAATTTCAAATGGGATCATGAAGAGTCAGACCCAACTAAAACAACTGAAAAATAATATTTCTTATTCTCTCAAAGCCTTACATTTAACCAATTGATCAGAGATGGAGTTTATATATCACCATTCTCAGATACTATTTGCATTATGTATGTGTTTATATATATGTATATATGTATGTATGTATATAAATGTGTATATTTGTGTGCATATATGTATATGAGAATTATATGGAAATGACAGGACCATAAGATTCTCTCTCTCTCAGATCTTGGCAATTCAGACTATCAGACTATCTGCCTTGCCTCTTGATTAGATTGGCCACAGGCCCAATTATGTCCAATTGTTTTTTTTAACCTTTGTGTCCACTCTGTTACACCAGAGTCAGAAAACAACAGAGGCCCCAGTGTGACTTGCTCTGCCTGCAGAGCCTCATCTCCTAAGGGAGGAATCAGGAAAAGGGCAGACTAGAATTCCTGGCATTTTCTCTGATCTCAGCATGAGCAGACATCCAGGGGAGCTGAGCAGACTATAAAGCATTAGTATGCCACAGACAGCAGAGAAGCTGAATGTTATCTATAGTTGGGAAAGGGGGTATGGGGATTGGGGTGGGGGGAGAAAAATGAAAGATCCAGTCAATCATAGGCTAATATTAAACTTGAAGTTCATCCAATCTAAACTGCTCTTTTTTTTACAGATAAGGAAACTAAAGGCCCTATAATGGATTAAGAAAACTTCAATAAGCTCCAAGGTCACAAAGCTTTGTGATCTAAAGGGAAAGGGACAAGTTGTTCTGGATCTGATGGCTATCCTAACAAAGTTTCCCAGATGGGGTAGGGAGGTGATGGGATCGATGTGTCTATGCTTGAACACACATGAAATCTTAAAATAACTGGAGGACATTGAGTGGGTCATACATAAATCTTCTCAGTAAAATTAATACTATAGATAACGAGTGAAATTTTAATAGAAATGACCATACAAAATCATTGAGGTTGCAGAATGTGCCAGCTGGCATTTCAGAATTTCTTATGCAGGGTTGGTCCTAGGTATAGATAGTTGATAACCAACTTTGGGAAATGGTTTGAGGGATTCAGTAAGGCTTTGTCTATATCAAAACAATTCCCAGAACTAGTCTCACAAATTTGCCTATTAACATAGCAAGGAAATATATAGCAGCTGCCTTATTGTTGGGAAGGGGGGGTATTGGAAGGCAGCATCTGCAATCAGTAATCTGGAGGAGGGCAGCAGTTTTTCCCAAGCTGAGGCTGCATATAGATATACTGCTGTCTGAAAGCTGACCTTAACCGTAATGGTTTTGCAGAATATGGCAATGCTTTGAGGAAGAAGTCAGAGATGGGGTCCTCATCATGGTAGAATAATATGTCCAAGGAGGTTGAAGGTCTCTGGGTGTCTTTCCCTTCTAACTTGGTTTTATCTTCCTTAAATGATAGATATTTCTCTGAAGGACTGAGTTAACTGAACTGTTGTAGATCATGGATAACTCCATATGAATTTGGTTTACGAGATGGGCTAGATAACTACTGAGGTCTCTTCCAATTGTGAAAATCAGCAATCCTATATGTCAAAAGAATCATAGAGTCATATATTCAAAACTGGAAGGAATCTTTATAAATTACCCTTGTTCTATGAATAAGAAAATTGAGGCTGAGAAAAATGATGTGTCTAGGTCATTTAGGGCACTTCAAGAATTATGACAAGAATGACAACCCACATTTATATAAAACTGAAGTTTGTATATTTATATCTTGTACATATAGTTGTATACATGATCTCATTGGAACCTCACAAAACTTCACTCTCTCTATTGGCTTTCTTGCCATTCCTTACACACAACCATTTCACTGTCTCTCATACCTGAAATGCACTTTCTTCTCACTGTCAGCTTCTATTTACTCTGATTTTCTTCAAAAAATCCTACTTTTTGAAAGTCACAGTCACATACATTCCCCACTTCTTCTCTCCCCATTCCTGGTTATTTTGCTTTAAGATGACTTCCTATACACTGTACATGGTTGCATATGGCCTTCACAATTAGCGCATAAGCATTTTGAGACCAGAACTATTTGTTTCTTTGTATACCTAATGCATAATGCCTGGACATTTAAAAATTGCTTATTGACTGACTCATTATAGGTGTTATAATTTATAAGGTATTTTGACAGAACCTTCTGAAATCTTTCCTCTCCCATATTCCAGAACCTGCCAGTGGTGTGGGGTACACTGTCTGGTCCACTATTTCCATCTTTGGTCAACAATGGCCAATGTATTCTTTCTAGAAGAGGAGAGGAGAGGAGATGGGATTGAAGGTTATTGTTAAATTGCACTTACCTTATCCTAAAAAGTATTATGGGTGTGACTAGCATTAAAGAAGAGTGGTGGTGTGGCCAAAAAAGCATGAGATATCTGAATGAACTGTCTCTCCTCCATGAACAAATTAGTAACTACAGGACTCTCTCCATAGATTAATTTATAGTATATGACCATTTTGAAAACAGAGGGGACTCTGAGTTGAAAGATAGATAAGTTTTACTGTGATGGAGGAGGGCAAGACCCATGAGAAGTACATGGAGAAGAGGACAGGTCCATCCAAGATGTCATAGGCTTTAGATCACAGAATGCATCAAGAGAACAGAAAAAGCCAAGCTAAAGTCTACAAAACAAAGGGAGAGAAAACCCTGAGGCAAACTTGTTTCTTCAGTTTGTTTTGAAGTGACTCTGACCTTGAAAAGACTTAAAATTCTCCTTTTCTTTTTTCATTAATCTTTTCTGCATCTCCAGTCAGTCCAACTGCAGATTGCTCACATTTACATGAATTACTTTCTCCTTCACTGCCTCAACCTGTCTTCAATCCAAGAAAGTCCAGAGTTTGAAGCAGAGAGTCAATGGGAAAATGATGTGAAGACACAAGGACAAAAAGCCTGAAGTCAAATCTTTGGAGTGGATTCAATAATTTAGTTGGTTTGGTAGTCATACTAAGAGCATTTTCAGACATTTGCTTTTTTTCTTTTTTTTTCTTTTTGAAAGTATCTTTCTGCACTGAGCAATATCATAAATTACTACTATGGAGCAGAACAGAAAGAAATATTGACTGGGAAATTTGTTTCTCTTATCTCCCATGCCATACTTCCCCTCTCCTCACAAACACCTTAATGAACCAAGAAAAAGCAGATGAGAAATGGTTTGGGGGAGGAGTGGAGAAATAAGGAATCCAAATGGGAAATAATTATTTATTTGACTTCATTCCTCTTAATGTATCTCCTCAGCACCCCCCCCCCCCCAATACCAGAAATCATGGTCTGGAGGAACTTCTGACCTTGTGGCCCTATTGTCCTAAAAGAATAACTGCTTCTCCTAAAGCATTATTTCAGGAAAGCCCTAAACATGCTTCACTTCTTCATTTCACTTCCTTTTTCTTGGTTCATTTCCTCCACTTCCTCTTCTTCTCTCCCTTCCCCATCCTTCCCCCATCACCAGCAGTACAAGAACCAATTGTTTCTGGATAGGATGTGTAAATTTATTCTTCAATATATCACTCACCATCTTAGTAACTTAGAAGACTCCTTCCTTGCCCTATAGGCCCTTTAGTATGTTGTGTCTGCCATTAGTATGTAAACATCCTGAAGGTAGGGACTATTTTTTTAATATTTATCTCAGGAATTTATTTCAATACTTGGTAATTATTGCTTTCATTTCTTCATTCAATTTTTATAAGATGAAAGACAATTTTAAGCCTTGGTAAATTAAATAGTATTCAAAGTCAATTCATGGGTAGAGTTTTCTTAAAAACAAATAAACAAAACTGTGTCTCCCTCTCTCAGTTTGAAAGGTCAAAGACATAGTCCCATTATGATTAACAGAGGAACTTTGATCTGATCCCCTTCTGACTTGGGCTGGTTTGCCTCCCTCCCCTAAATAGACTCCTCAGTCCTGGGATTACTCACTCCTGGGGTCTTGTCATATTTTTGTTGAACTTAGTGTAAATATCTAATCACATCTTAGCCCACTGCAGTTCACAACTTTCAACCTCAAGAGATTCCTGAGTCTCAGGTTCTCTGGTATTTAGGATTATGAGCCTGCACCAAGAGTTATGTCCCAAAAAACAAAAATAATCTTTGGCCAATTAATTTCATGCTACTTATTTCTCCTTTGAAGGAGTTATAAAATATAGATTGAACTATGAAGCACACAGATGCTATGAGATTATGCCATGTAAACTAGTTTTGCCCTTGTGAGGATTGTTACTTGACAAACTGAGAAGAGCCTTCCTTCCCTTTTTACCTCCTTTCTATCCCAACCTTACCCCTCTCCCCAATACTTGATAAGGAATAAAGATGGGCAGATGAATTGCTTTATGTCAAGAGCAAGGGATGACAGGTGGAAAGACAGAGTAACACCTTGTCAACCTGTAATAATTTAAAGTTAAATGATTTACTCAAGGTCACATAGTTGGTAACTATCTAAGGCTAAATTTAACTCGGGTCTCCCTGATTGCAGACCCAATGACCTGTCATCGTCACATATTGGGCAACTAAAACATGCTAAATTAAATTAAATGAAAGGAATTCAAAGGACAGGATCTTTGTCCTACTTCCTCAATATTCCTTGGATTATACTATATTGGTTAAAGGACTCACTACCTATACTGATAGCTAGGCAGGTAGTGTGGTGGATAGATTGCTAAACCCAAAGTTAGGAAGACATGAATTCAAATCCAGTGGTAGCCTTGGTACGTTATTTAACTTCTATTTCTCTTAGTTTTCTCAACCAACAAATAAAGATGATAATAGTACCTACCTTCCAGAATTTTTCTGAAGATCAGATCAGATAATATTTTTAAAGAGCTCAGCCTGGTTGTGCTATATAAATGTTCTAACTAATGCTCTATATAAATGATAGTTATCTTTATCATCACTAATGAAGTCCAAACTTCAGAAAGGGGAATCTCACCGACTTTGTTAGAGACATATCCTAAGGTTGAACAACTCTGACCATCAAGAATCTCTTTATATATGTAAGCTAAACTTTTCATGCTATAGTGGCCTAAAGATAGATTAATTATAATTTTCCATAAGATTATTAGATCTTCCCTCATTTTGTTTCTTGTTTAGTAATTCCATTTCCTTTATCCTTTCCTTATTCTGTTTGAAAGCTTTTATTTTCATTTTGTCCTCCCCTTTGAATTGTCTCCAAGTTCTGGAAAAGAAGGGTGACAGTGGAAAAAAAAAAAGATCTGACCTTTGAGTCAGAAAACCTAGACTCAAATCCTCTGTTAATTGCCACCTTGGGTTTCAGACAAGTTAGTAATCCTGCTGCGCTATGGTTAACTCATGGGTAAAATGGATTGAGAGAGAGAGGAAGTTTGCTATACCAATGAAATCACAGGATTGGGTTTTTTGTTTGTTTGTTTTGTTTTTAAAGGTCAGGAGTAAGTCTGGGAAATTTAACAAGATTAAGGAAAGAAACACCTGTTTGAGATGTGAATAATCTCTGTGGAAGGTAGGAGATACTCATTAACACCAAAATAAAATCATTGAGGATAACTCAATGAAGCCACTTTAGGAGCACCATCTGTTTATTGTTGTTCATTCTATGTACTCAGAGAGGACCAATGACATCACAATGTTGGGGTCAAGGTACAGTGTATTCAACTGTGGCTGATCAGTCCATCTGTGACTCATGGAGGAGTGATTAAATCTCGTCATTCAGGGCTAATTTGATTGATTTAGAGCTATAAGTGATCTCAGCTGAACTCTTTGGACTTGATCTATAAAAAGGGAGCAGAGCCAGCCAGATTGCTGAGTACTGACTGGAGCTAGAAGCCAACTGCAACTCTGGATCAGTTTGTATGTTGGGGGGAATGAGAATTAGGGATGCAGAAAAGCCTGTTCATCCACCAAATTTTTCTCACAGGGATGCACTAATGGCAGCTATGGCATGGCAGTGGCAGTACCTTTTAGCCACATGGCCTAATTGATGGTAGCAGCTAGGTAACACTGTCAAGGTGTTCCTGGAGAGAGAGAACCATGTGGTACTAGGAGGGGAAAAGTGCTACTTAAAAACGTTGGATCAGGACTCATTAATTGTAATGAAAACAATAGCACTATTTTATATAGAAAACTAAAATTTGTAAAGTGCTTTTCATTTACCTTGTTTACATTGATAATATTAATTACAATAATGGCACCAATCTCCATAATGGTTATTACTGTCCACATTTTACAGAAGAAGAAATTAATGCTGAAAGAGGCTAATTGATGTACCCAGGGTCACACTGGCATGTCTGAGGTGGAATCTGAAGAGAGACTGGGTCATTTTGGACAGCATTGTATCCATTGGAGAAAGAACAAGTACACAGCTACACTGGACCACAATGCAAGAGGAGAAGCTTGGGTATTGCTCTAATCCTCATGAGAGAATCATATGAACCCAGAAATGGCAATCATGTAGTCTTGATATTGCCTGGTTATTTAAAAAAGCAAATCATCAGCTCTTCTGTAACTTAATAATTTTAGAGATTCGTCTGAGGCCAGACAATGAATTACTTGCCCATGGACAGAGGGATCAGGACAGAAACTTAGATCTATCTGACTCCAAAGTGAATCCTCTATCTATGAATACTTGATGTACGTCAATGAATATTTTTAGCATCCACAAAGGTGAACTGAGGGAGAGGGTCAGGAATGATTGGATTTAGCAGGACATGTACTAGACTATCCTAAAGTGACCAATTTAGAAGTTAGACTTTGAAGGGTCAGTCAGCACTATGGCAATACTAAGTCCCTTATATCCTCAACTAATTAAGTAGTGATATTCTCTTTGTTAAAGACTAGGACAAACTGACAAGAGGGTGGAGAAATTTCCTCACTGCTTTTAAATTAGATACATTGATTCCCAAATTATTCAATCTGGGCTCTGGGTCCTTAACAATCAAATTGAGACTCCCATGCAAATTAAACCCAATAAAGGTTTCCATAGAAACTAAATGCAATATAAAAACTTTGTAAAGCATCAGAGGTGACCCAATTAAGGAAGGCAAAAATAAATGATAGAAATTTTAACTATTGAAAGTAGGCCCAGGTTAATTCTGTTTCCTCACATCTATTGGTACAGATGTTTATCCATAACGTTTAGAAGCCTTGCAAAAGTCTTTGCTATTCAAGCTTTGCAAATAAATGATAATATCTGAAATAAAATCTGAAGCAGTGAGGTTTTTGGTAGCCCCTTTTACAAGTAAAATAATTTTTAAAAACTATACTTCATTTTCTCCAACTATTTTCAAAAACAATCTTCAACATTCATTTTTAAAACTAAAATAATTGTTGAGAATAGAAAAAATAAAAATGCTTGTTTTTGCTGTTGAGTCTTTTTTCAGTTGTGTTCAGCTTTTTGGGATCCCATTGGGGATTTTCTTTGGCAAGGATACTGGAGCTAGCTTTCTCTAGCTCATTTGACAAATGAGAAACTGAAGCACACAGGGTTAAGTGACTTGCTCAGAGTAATACAACTAGAAGGGTCTGAGGTTGGATTTGAACTCAGATTGATGATTCTTCCTGATTCCAGGAATGGTACTCTATTCACTCACTACCCCACCTAATTGTTTTGCTTGTTTAACTAGCAAAGCTATAACTAGGTTAAGGTATCTGAGTCTTTGACCTAAGGTAGCAAATTTCAAGTATACTAACAAGAACAGATTGAAAACAGCTGAGCTTAGTTATCTAGTTATCAAGTTCAAATAGGAAGTCTTTTGAATAGGTGTTCTTTGCTTCCCTCCTCCTACCCTGCCCCATTTAATTTGGTGTTCCTACCCATCAAAGGTAGAAATCAGGATGTTTTGGTAAATATTTAACAACCAGATCACTTGGAAAAAAAAGTGTACCCACAATATACTTTTAAAAAATTTTATCTGCTGTATTAACATTTCTCTAACTTTAGTGATTACTTCCTATTATATAGAGTACACAAGGGGGTGGGGAACCTTTTTTTTTTTAACAAGGACATTTGAATATTTATTTTGTTTTTTGCAAGGCAAATGAAGTTAAGTGACTTGCCCAAGGCCACATAGCTAGGTAATTAAGTTTGAACTCAGGTACTTTGGACACCAGGGCTGGTGCTCTATTCACTGTGCCACCTAGCTGCTCCCATTTGAATGTTTATAAAATTATTTGCAGATCATACAAAATTATCAACTTAAAAATTAGCCTGCTATATTTGGTTAAGCATTTAATTCACCCCTTAATTTATTGAATTTTCAGTCCCCTTTCCCCTCCCCTTCCAACTGGATATTTCCCTGCCCCTGGACTAGATGATTGAGTAGTCTCTTCTAAATCTAAGATTCTGTGAATCTGTAGTATTGCATGGCTACAAGCAACTTAATTTTCTGAGACTTTCTTCATGAGTAAAAGGATGATGCTAATCTCTTTGATCTCTATCTCTCAAGGTTGGTTTATAAAATGTTTTATAAAACTTAAAGCACTACCAAAGCTTATTATTTTTACTCTTAGCTGGTTTCACATTACTTTGAAGTAATGTGACAAGTAGAAATATATAGCATTTAAACCAGTCTCTGTAGCCTTGACCATAAGGCTTCTGATCTTGATCTGTTTCATTCTTGTTTTTCCAAGTTGGTAGGTATTTGCACTAATAATAATATTCACTAGCATTCATGTAGAGCTTTAAGCTTTGCAGAAGACTTAACAAATGTTACTCACTTTATTTTCGCAATAATCTGGGAGTTAGGTGCTATTATGATACACACTTTGGAGGTGAGGAAACTAAAACAGACTGAGGCCAAGTGGCTTTCCCCAGAGCACTGCACCATCCTGCTTTATTGATATTTGCTCCAAAGTTTTAAAAAAAACTCTTTGGAAAAGACTAGGATGGTCAGTGGTAACACATGATGAAAATTCTAATATCGCTTTGTGAATTTAAAGTTACAAATAATCCTATTATGAAAAATTTAAGTATATTAGGGAAGCAGGATAGTGCCTAATGATGATTAGGTACCAAATGAATATCATAGAGCAGCATGATGGTTAATGAATCTCACATTTTCATTTGATCTCTACCTGATAGGCAGATAGGGCAATTATGATGGTGCCCAGTTTATGATCTCTACCTGATAGGCAGATAGGGCAATTATGATGGTGCCCAGTTTACTAATGTGAAAACTAAAGCAGAGTTTAAATCACTGGCCATTTTCACACATTCAGTTAGTGAGAAATTGAACTCGGGTCTTCAGATTCTAAATCCACTGCTTTTTCCACAGTTGGAATGAATTTCTGAAGTATTAACATGTATTTAACTTGTTAGTACCCCAGAACAGGTAATAACTTGCTTCTGGAAATACACTCACATTCTTTGCCCAGCATTGTGCCAAGTTTGCAAGATAGTTGTAAGATATAGCCTCTTTTTGCAAGGGAATTACAATCTAGTTGAGAAAACAAAGTTGAAATAAGTGAATTAAAAATGTTTAAGAATATATTCATAAGCTATGGCTAATAGTAGAATGGTATAATAGAAAGAACATTGTTCTGAGATGTCCAAAGATCTGTATTTTAGACTAAATTAGCTGTGTGACCTTGAGCAACTTCCTAACCTCTCTGGGACTCATGGAATCTCCACAAGAAACACTGCCCTTTATATGAAGGACCATTTGTTGCAAATGCAAGAGTTTCCTACATTCCCCAGACAGGTTGTAAACTTCTTAAAGACAGGAATTTCTCCCTACCCCCTTATTTCATGACCTTTATAGTATTGAACTCAACCCAGGTATTTAGCCAATAATAACTGAATGATTAAAAGCAATTAGAGGAAATCTAGAAAATGTAACTGAAAATGAGCCCACATTGGTGAAAATGCCCATCATATTTTCTTAGTAATGCAGAATAATTCATATAATATTGCATCCAAAGTTTAAAAAAAAGGCTTTCTAAGCTTTCCATTGTAAACAGAAAGAAAAATAATGTTAGGTCAGTCACATCTATACTTCTTGTAACATCATCAATTGTCCCCTATTTATTAGCTGTCTACAACCTGTTCTAGTGTCTCTTATTCGTAAAAGAATCCTTCATTTGGCCTTGCTATTCCTCTGAGCAATTGTCCATTGTTTCTCTTTTCATTCTTTACAAAGCTACTAGAAAGAGGAACTTGTATAGAAAATATCAGTATAAAACATAAACTTGCTGCCTCCCCCTCCTCACAATACGCTCCTCAACCCTTTGAAATCCATGCTCTAATTCTTCCAGTCTACTGATTCACTCTTTCCTCTTTCAATCAATTTAACTGCTAATCTAATGGAATTTTTTAATCATGCAGCTTAATCTTTAACTTTGAAAAATGTTGATTCTTCCCTATTCTTGAATACTTTCCTTCCCTGGTTTCCTGTAATACTTCTCCTCCAAATTCTCTCTTAAGTGGTCTCATGGCAATTTTTCAGTGTACTTTGATGGTTCACATCTACTTTTTTTAGTTCCCCCCACCCCACCAAGTATAACTCTTTTCCAAAGTTCTGACCTGGATCTTCTGCTCTTCACTATACATGCTCTTTCTTGATAATGTTATCTATTCTCATGGATTTGGGAATCATTTCAATCCAGACAACTATCAAATGTATAAATCCAATCTTATTATCTACCCTAAACCATGGGCCCATGTTTCCATCTACCTACTAGACTTCTTTACATGGAGAAATATCTAAAACTCAGAATGTACTGAATGAAACATCATCTTCTCCCACAAACCTACATCTCTTCCAAACTTCTCAATTTCTATTTAGAACACCATTGTCCCAATGTAACTTGTTAATAATTCTGAAATTATTCTAGATTTTTCATCTCCTTCATATTTCATAGCTAAGCAGTAAAGTCCTGCTGATTCCACTTCCACATTCATCCCTTTGTCTACATTCATATGATCATCCTTCTATTTCATACCATCCTTTGACTATTGTATTAGCTTCCTTGTTGGTTTCCTTAATTCCAGTCTCTTCTATTCCATCTTGCACACAGGTGTCAAAATATGCTATGTAAAACACAATTTTCTTGTTTATGCGTTATTGTCACTCTATGCTCAGAAACTTCCAATAGCTCCCTGTTTTTAAAAAAAGTATGCTGCATGTACCTTAGTCAGAAATGTAAAGTTTCCCCACAATCTCCTCCCACTTACCTTTCCACCTTTATTTCATAAGTCCCTTATTTATTCTGTATTCCAGTCAGACTGAACTAAATCTTACACAAAGTACACATACCATTTCCCTACAAGCACTTGCATCCCTATCTTCTTACCCCCTAGAGAGCCCTCTTTTATCTACTTTTCTTCCCAGAATCCTTGCCTTCTTTCAAGCTTTAGCTCATCTGACCACCCCCTCCATGAAGTCTTCCCTTATCTCTACAATGCCTACTGCTCCATTCTTCCTTACACTTTTTAAAATCTGCATACATATTGTATGCTCTCATAGAACAGAAACATGTACAGGTCACAAATTATTTCAATTTTTTCTCTTGATCCCAGAATCTACCACAGTACTTGCCAATAGAAGGTGGTTTATATCTGGCTTCCATTGTTATTTGATTTATACTGTTATTTTTTGTCTCTACAAAGGGATCATGAGCTCCCTGTGATCAAGAATCATTGATTATACTTGTTTGTATCCTCTATATGCTTTGATAAAAAAAATCTAATGACTCAATGAGTGGATTTGTAACCTTGTAAAATATGATCACTCTGTTGGACTTCAAGTAAATTGTTATCATCTCAATTTCCAGTACTAATGGGAGCCTGGATAGAATCCTTCACGATGAATGGACATTTCTCTGACATTGCTATTTGACTCTGGGCTGCTGTGTTAAAATGGAGCAGCAAAGTGGCACAACGAAAAGAGAGCGAGGCCTGGAGTCAGAAGATCTGAATTCAAATCTAGCCTCAAACACAAGCTGTGTGGCCTTGAACAAGTCATTTACCCTGTTTGCCTTAATTTTTTCATGTGTAAAATGAAAAGGAAATGATAAACCATTCTTGTATCTTGTAAGAAAACTCCAACTGAGTTACGAAGAGTCAGACTCTACTGCAAAATTATAAAGTGGAGATTTTTGCTGCCCAGATAAGGTAGAAAAAATGTAGGACATATCACAATACTTATGTTATAATGATCAAGCATTCAATATTAACAACAAAAAGTCTAATACTCTAGTTTAACTAAAGAGCCTATGAACCCAAAGAAATTCACTGAATCTCAGTGAATTCTTGATCAGAATTACTCTCCTAATTGTAAAATTCCTTGCCCTCCTTCCTTGGAGTTGTGGGATGTTAGAGTCTGGGAGTAAATGAAGTAATAGCCACTCCACTTACAATCCAAATCAGTTTGAATAACTAAAGTCTAGCTTACTTGCAAAGCACTCTGTTGAACCTGAGGGATATAAAACCCATCCCCTCCAAAAAAGAAACTCTTCCTGAGATATCAAGAAGCTACACATATGAGGCCATCAAGTATATAGACCCTGGAGAGTAGACCTATGATCATGTGAGCAGGGAAACAGAATAATCTACTGAAGGAATGAAGAAAATCTCGTAGGAGCTGAGCTTTCAAAGCAACTATAAAGTCTACTAGGTTAAGAAGAGGTTCACTTATAGAGTCTACATAGAAGCATAGTCAGGAAGTGGAATATCAAGTTAGGGCAACAGCAAGTTGGCCACTTTGATGGAAACGTAGACTGAGAAGGGGAACAATGTGACATGAGACTAAAAGACTGAAGTCATTATGAAGAACTGAAGAATGTGTACTTTAAACTTAGAAGAGAGAGGGGAAAATTGATGCAATTTGAGTACTAACATTGTTAGACATATATTTTAGGAAGATGATTTTGCCAGCTGTTTCAGAAGATGAATTGGAAGCCAAGAGTCTAAACAGGAGAGTGTTGCAATAATCTGGGCAGGAGGCGATAAGAGTTTTCATTCTAGTGAAAACTAAGGTGGTGATTGTGAATGGAGAGAAGGGTTTAGATGTCTAAGGCCCAGGCTGTTCAAGTTTTGATTCCCGCTCTTACTACCACTGCAAACCTAGGCAAGTCGCTTGATGTAGTGAAAAAAAGTGCCAGAAACAGGAAGATGTGAGCTCAAATCCTGCCACAGATACTTAGAAACTCTTAAGACTCTGGACAAAACAAAATCTCTCTTGGCCTCAATTTCCTCATCCATAAAATTGGGATAATCATAGCATTTATCCCACAGGGATCTCATGAGGATCTCAAGGGGGTAATATTCCTATAATGCTTTGTAAGCCTTAAAGCAATATACAAGTGGTAGTTATTATTAGCTATTATTAACCTCTCTGGTTCAGATTTTCAGATTTTCATGGTATTGAAATAAATGTCATCTCAAGTCCATCTATTCATAGCTGTGTAAAGCTATGTGCATGAGATAGTTCTGGAATTAGAATTGACACAGCATTGACAGTTTATGAAAACACTTAATAACAAACTGGTTTCTTCCATCTATTGCATTCTATGCAGGTAATCTAACTCATTATTACATTGACTTTCTCTCTACCTTCCTCTCCACCTCTTCTCCTTCTAATAGAAGAGGTAGAATATAATAGGTTTTGCTTAAATGATTCATAATGGCAAAAAAATTATATGAACCACTGTGATTTTGTTTCCTTGCCTTACAATATATTGTAATTAATACCCAAAATATTATTTATCTTCTTTTTATTTATTTGTATATATTTCAAATAAGAGGCATCATTGGGTAATGACTAGAACACTGTACTTGGAATCAGGAAGACCAAGATTCAGACCCTTACCAGCTGTCTAGTAAGTAATGGCTTTACTCTGGACAAGCCATTAACCTTGTTCTTTAGTTTCCTTATCTTAAATATAATGGGGATGTACTTGAACATCTTTAAGGTTCCTTCTAGTTCAAAAATCTATGATCCTAAGAGCTTTTTCTTTTATTTTTATCTAGTAGAGACAGTCCAACCATTCTAGCTATACATCAGTACAGTACAAGTACATGCTCTATTCATTAAATGGATGATGACAAGGATTTAATCTTTAACTCTCTTACCATCTACTTTTCAATAATTACACACAGTTTAAATGTTCTTCTGTGAATGAGGTACCTGTGCAGATTTTTTTAAAATTGGGGTTTTCCAGAAGATGTCCTGGAAGCCTGCATTGGAATCGATGCTGCCAGAACTCAGGGAACCATGGGTTTCGAGTGTTGGTGTCCAGCCTCAGTTTCAGGAAGTAGTCATCGAAAGACCTGACCTCTGGTGACTGGAGTTTTATGGTGATACCTCCATTGGCTTCAACCTCATAACCTTCAATGACTTCATCTCTGTCTGCCCAGCCATCACTGAAAAGGAAAGACAAAAAGTAAATAAGCAATCATATCTTCATGCATGGCCAAGTATTAGGTATGAAAGAGAAAACTCAGCAATTAGACCCAATGAATGCAAGCTGATGCACAGAGCTTTTATGCCATCAGTAGACATGAAAGTCTAATGATTTGTTCTTTGTCTTTAATCTGTGTAGCTGGTATTGTTGATCTACCCCTTTACTTAGACACCTGCTGTGTTGCTTTTTTATGATTCCCACAGTGTGGATGAGTTTGCACTGAGCCATTCACATACTTTCTTGCCTGGTTCCTCTTGTGATGAACAGTCAGCACAAAGACAGAATGAAAGTGAATATAGTAATTATCAACGTTGGAAATGGTGCTTGGCAAAAACAAAGCTGGGAACATCTAAATTGAAGAAAGGAATATAGCCAATAATTTTTTTAAATGAAGCAAATATTAAGTTCTTACTATGTGTGAAATAGAATATGCTATGTGTTATCGTTAAAAATAAAACAGTCCCTGACCTCAAGAAGCTTTCATTCTATTGGGGGGGGCAACATAATATGATGATGGATAAGCAAATAAATAGCATTACAAATAAATGAGGTAATTTCGAGAGAAAAATCAGAGCAGGAAAGGCCTTGAGTAAGAGGTGACCCATAAGTTATGCATTGAAAGCAGCTAGGAATTCTCATAAGTGGGGAGGGAGTGATTTTCAGTCATGGGGAACCATCTGTGCAAAGAAATAGGAGATGGGAAGTCATAAGTTAGTTTTACTAGAACTGAGAATATATGAAGGAGTTAGCTAAATAAGATTATGAAGGTACATGGAAGCCAAATTTCAGGGTGTACTACTGAAGTTTTGTTTTTTTTTTTGGCTATGAGGTGACGTGGTCAGATCTGTTTCAGAATAACAAATTGACAGCTGTGTGGGACATGAATTGGAAAGGGAAGAGAATAGGGATGGAAAGACTAAATATGAGATAACTATGAAAGCAAGAAATAATGAAGGTAGAGGCTACATGAATGCAGAGAAAGGGACACATGTCATTTATTTAATGATTGGGAATAATCAGGATAAGGTAGGGGATTATGGTAGGTGAAAAATGAAAAAGCAAATATATTTCTTTTTTCCTTTGGGAGACCTCTTTGCAGCATTTGGCAATGTTGTCTATGCCCTCTTTACTGGACACTCTCTCTCCTTTCTGGGCCTTCTTGACACTGCTCTCTCTTGGGTCTCCTCTTACCTCTCTGACCACTCCCTCTTAGCCTTCTTTGATGACTTATCATTCAAATCATGCCCTTTAATTGGAGCTGATCCCCAAGGTTCTATCATGGGTCCTTTTCTCACTTAATGATTTCATCAACTTCCATGTATTTAACTGTCTTTTCTATTCAGGAAAAGGGTGAAAGGAGAATAAGTATTTGTATAATTCCCAGTAGGTGCCAGATAGCTCTTTACAAATATTATTTCATTGGATTCCTGCGAATAAATACTATTATTATTCACATTTAACAGTTAAACTAAAACAAACAGGGATTAAATGATTTGTTCAAGGTCATACAACTAGAAAGTGTCTTAAGACTGGATTTGAACTCAGATTTTTCTTGACTCTAGGCTTAGTTCTCTTTCCACTCTACCATTGAGCTGCTTAGATGATATCTCCATCCATATAGTTCCAGTTGGGTGTCACCAACTGGCTATTGGTAAAGTCAATCAAAATGTCCTATGGTTGTCTTGAATTCCTTAAAGAACAAAATGAAACTCATTACACTTCCCCAAAAAACTATCTTTCTTCTCAATTTCCTTAACTTTTGTCAAAACCACCTATCAACATCCTTTCCAGGCATTCAATTTTACTATCTCAGACTCATTCTTGATTCTTTAACTCTTCTTTATTCTATATATTCAATTAGTTGCTACCTTGCTAATCTATAACATATCATGTCTCTGTCCCTTTCCCATCATTCACAGGACTACCACCTTTGTTCAGAGCCTTATCACTTCTTGCTAGGATTATTACAATAACCTCCTAATTGGTCTTCTTGTTCCAAGTCTTTTCCCTCTCTCTTCCACATGACTTCCAAAGGGAAATAACCAAGTCATAAGTGATTATATAATTGCCTTACTCAATAGACTCCAGTGACAATCAATTAAATATAAATTCCAAATAGTGTTTGGAATTTAATACTATATTTCCTTTCCATCATCTACCTTTTCTATCTCCAGTATTTAACATATAGAAGATGCTTTTTTGATTGATTAATTGACAGGAGCAAATACCAATGACCTTTCTGTCCCTTGGAAACTATCTAGTGTCCTGAAATAAACCTCTTCCCTCTATTTGCTTGATAGACATCTTTGGAGCAAATAGGTTATCCTCAGGGACAATATTGTGCATTATACATAGTACTTCATGTAGTATTTTTTACCTAGCATGTATCCAATAAGTATTTGTTAAATAGAGAAATGGATGAATGAATACATGTTATTATCTCCATCAATAACCACAAAAAATAATTCCAGGGATGGAATAATAGAAGATTTCTATATAGAGGTTCTAATAAATTTTACTATTGAAAGTGGGAAAGAAATGTCAATAAAGGACAAACTAAAACTGCACAGTGGTAGGGAAGAAAATTGAATCACCTTGGCAATGCTTTGTTTTTGCTCCTGAGAATTCAGGAAAAGGGAACAGATACTTCAATACAAAAGAGTGGTGCTTCTTTCCTACATTTTGAAGTCAATTCAAAATGACAACATCAGAGGAAAACACCTTCCTCTGTCCCTGAAGATAAGATGGCTAAAATAAGAGCAGAACATGTTTGTTTTCTGCATGATAAAGGCCATTTCAATCTTTTTAATAGGTTGAAAATTTAGTGACTCCTTTGGATTTCATTTTAATTCAACTTCCTGGGCAAATTTTTTGAGTAACCATTTTCTGGAACTTTCTGTAATATCTGTGATTGAAGAATCTTCACCTTCAAATGTGCATGGGTTTTTTTTTAGCTCAAATCTCCCAATATTCACAATGGCCTCCCAACACTATTTGAAAGTGTCTTTCGGGATTCTTTCCCTGGTCACATACTATTTGTCCAAGACACTTGCTATTATGGATGGGTTCTGAAATAATCATAAGCTTATATTTAAAGCTGGAAGGAATTGTTACAGTTCATGTAGCTTGATCCCCATGTTTTGAAGTTGAAGAAACTCATGTACAATTTGAATCAGGGACTTGTCTTGGGTCATATAAGTAGTAAGGAAATGGCAAAACTGAGATTTGAGCCTATTTCTTCTAACCCTAAATCCATCCCATTCCATTGTAGCAGGATGCCAATTGAAAGTTATGATTTTGTCTCTTTATTTCACTAATTAAGTCCCTGACTTTCATGAGAGAGAGAGAGAGAGAGAGAGAGAGAAAGAGAAGGTGACCTCATCTATTTAAGCCTCCAAAAAGTGCCACTTAAGAGTAAACAATTAAAAGTCAAAAAATCACTCCTTAGATAATACAATTATTTTCCAGGTCAATTTTAAGCTTCAAATACTCTCTTAATCCTCTCCTTCTCCCACATCAGTACTTAATACCTTAAGGAATTTATTTTGCTTCTATTTACCAAAGGAAAAAAATCATTCATTTTTAATACATAAAACAAGATTATCCAAAGCCTATTTACATTTCATTTTACAGCTCAGAATTCAGGCCATTTTGGGGGCAGAAAGGGGATCAGAAAAGTTAAGTATAAGATTCTGGATGTTCTGAGAATCATTTCTCAATGGAAATGAACAGACAATTCCCCAAAAAAGAATTGCAAAGTATTAATTATATAAAAGTTTGCTTCAAATAATCAGAGAAATAAAAACTAAAATTCATGTTTTATCTCAAATTCAGAAACTTGGCAAAGATGAAAAAGATAGGAAATGTCCCTATTGGAGATGCTATCTTAAATCAGGCATACAATTAGTCCAACTATTCAAGAAAACAATTTGGAATTGTGCTAAGAATGTTACTACAAATATCTAAACCTTAGACCCAAAGATTATACAGTTGAGCATACCATCTGATCTTAGATACACCAAAATATTCATGGCCACATTCTGCATTACAATTATGTAGTAATTATTTTGCCCTCCTAGACTGTAAGTTCTATGAGAGGAGGGACAGTCTTAACCAAACTTTGAATCTCCTCTATCCACAGTATGTGTATAATAGATGACTGTAGAAGTAAAGTTATTTATTTTAATAGTTACAAAATAGTTTTTGTAGTACAGTTCAATTTCTATTTCTGTGCAGGAAACTTCCTGACCTGCTGCCAAATGTCTTCAGTGATAAAGATTATGCTGAGAAAGAATGTGATTTGTGCCATCCCAAGGAACCCATAGCTATTCCATGGATTCCCATCCAGACTTGAGAAAGTGAATTATTGTCTGAATTCAAGAACCTCAAAAGCAATTCCTATTCAACTTTTCTAGGATCATTTTAAGATTAGTAGAAACTATGAAAAAAATGGCCTTCATAGTTATAAATTGGACTAATCTTATTTGAAAACAATTTTTAATTATGTCTTTAAATTGTACATATATTTTGATCCCACAATGCTATGACTTGGTCTATATACCCACAAAGAGTTCAGTGAAAGACAAAAAGGACCCAGATGTATACTATGACATTCAGAGTAGCTCTTTTTGTGGTATCAAAAATTTCAAAAGACAAAAAGGTGATTACCTTTCAGGCAAGGGATCAGTGAACCAAAGGCATAGAGTTCAGAGAGGGTTTAAGAATATGAGGGACAGTACTATAGTTTGGATGGAGTATAGATATATAATGGAAAGAAATGTGGGATAAGGAGGGAGAAGCAAAATAGACTATATTAGACCCTATATTAAATTAAAGAGTTATGCTTTATCAGGTAGTCAGTGTTAGCAGTTTCAAAGCTGAATTTTGGGTAATAAAAATAAATGTAGCTGGTGGTCTTTGGCTACTTAATTTGCTGGAGATGATTCCTAATACTTTTCTCTTTTCACTTAAACATCAAATCAAGTCCTTTTGCTAACTAATTTGGCTTTATTGCTCACATCTCCCAATCTCTCTCTTTCTTATTCCTCCTCTTGAAGGCAGTTAGGTGACACAGTGGCTAGAGTTCTGGTCCTGGAGTCAGGAAAATGTGAATTCAAATTTGCCCTCAGACACTTATTAGCTGTATGAGACCCTGAGCACCTCATTCTGCCTCAGTTTCCTCAACCACAAAATGAGGGTAGCATTACTATATACCTTTCAGGGTTATGAGGAATAAGTGAGCAGTAAAATCCCAATTTTTGTTAATGAAAAAATAAAATTTAAATTTAAAAAAATCAATAATAATCAAATTCTTTTATAAAGACTTTTCTAAGGCTATCTAATAATTTTGTTGTACTGTGATTTCAAATAAAGGATTAGCTGCCTTTAAATATGGAACCCTTTGTATCATGGACTTCTTTGGCAATCTGATGAAGTCAAACCCTTCTTGGGATGATATTTTTGAATGCATAAAATAAAATGCACAAGATTATGAGGGAAAACAATTATATTGAAAAACATTTAACAAAATGTTAAAGTTCCAAGTTTGCAGAGACCCTGTAATTTATTCATAAACTGATTTACTGGGAGTATGTGTATGTGTGGGGAGGGCTTGCATTTTTGGTGCCTCAAAATGAGTGTAAATAGCCATTGCTTTCTTTTCTGACAAGAAACTTTGAGGGTCTTGCCTTCCCAGATTGGTATTTTTTGTGATGGTAATTTAGACCATATATTGTCTCCTTTCTTACCTAGCCTTTAGGTTTTACCTCAGACAAACTGAGACCTGAAAAGACTTCAATTTAGAAAGACCAAGATCACCACTGCCTCCTGGGCCCTTTTCAGTTGTTTTGTCTTTTGTCTTGTTATTGGACTTTGAAGCCTCTGGAGGAGCAAGTAAGATTGATGATTCAGTTTCACAAATCCAATTCATAGGCAAGTCCTGACATCATCTATGTGATGTCATTGCTCTTTAAGAATTACATATGAATGGGGTGGCTAGGTGGCGTAGTGGATAAAGCACCAGCTTTGGAGTCAGGAGTACCTGGGTTCAAATCTGGCCTCAGACACTTAATTACCTAGCTGTGTGGCCTTGGGCAAGCCACTTAACCCCATTTGCCTTGCAATAACCTAAACAAAAAGAATTAAGGATGAACAATAGTAACATAAATATATGTGCCTGCACATATGTGCACATATAAGTGAATCTATATTACATATGTATATATGTGGGCAGCTAGGGGGAAACACTAGAATGAGTACTGGGTCTGGAATCCATAAGACTCATCATCCTGTGTTCAAACCTAGCTTCAGATACTTATTATCTGTGTGGCCTGGGGCAAATCATTTAACCCTGCTTGCCTCAGTTTCCTCCTCTGTAAAATGGGCTGGAGAAAAAAATGACAGACCAGATCATTGTCTCTGCCAGGAAAACCCCAAATAGGGTCATGGAAAGTTGGATATAACTGAAAAAAAAATGACTGAACCACCACCACAATGTAGATATGTATGTATGAATTCGTGTTTGTATATAGTATGTATGTATATGTGTATGTATGTCTATGTATATTTGACTTTATAAACTTTTTTCTGCTGGTAATTATTTTTTTTTAGTTTTTTGCAAGGCAATGGGGTTAAGTGGCTTGCTCAAGGCCACACAGAGCTAGGTAATTATTAAGTGTCTGAGATCACATTTGAACTCAGGTATTCAAGACTTCAGGGCCAGTGCTCTATCCACTGTGCCACCTAGCTGCTCCTGCTGGTAAGGATTGACCCACACAGGCTGGCTAGAAAGGACCATGCTAACAATTCATCAACCTCAAAACACCAAGTTACTTTTTGAGGGATTGTTGTTGAACTGCCCTTAGTAGGAGTGTTCAAAGCTGTCACAAGGTGGCAGCACAAGGCACCCCTACTAGTGACTTCTACACAATCTGTTCCTGGAATGCACTTTCCATTTTCCATCTGAGATCTAGAAATAAAGCTATATGTTGTATAATAACAGGATGAATCTTTAACAGACAGCTACACTTTGCTAGCATGTTTCACAAATATGGATAAAAATCTCATCCCAGTGTTTCCTTATGATACTTTCCCCCAGTTTTATACAGCAATCCCTACTCCCACCTGCTGCCAGCAACTTCCAACCCTCTTCTGCTCCCACAAGTCTTGTTATACCCATTATAAAACCCTCTTTTCCATCAACTAGCAGCTTCTCAGTCCCCTCTGTCATGAACAATAAGAAAAGCTCTCCATTCTGACTCTACTAAAAGCTGGTCATGATGGAAAATGAACATTATCTTTGCCTCAGGCAAGAGGAAGATTACTAAACTCTGTATCTGCCCTAAGGCCTAGCATAGTGCTCTATATACAGTTAACACTTTAAATTATTATTATTATTGAATCATAGGCTCTTACAGTTAAAAAAAAATTTATCTAGTTCAACCTTCCTTTCTACTGATGAATCTACAAAGTCCCCACCATAGACATCTAGTTCTATTTGAATGCTTCCAGTGTCAAATTATTTTGGCAGCCTGGACAACCCATAGCTATTCAAAGCAAGGTATGTATATATAAATATGGCTTGTTTAAATATAGCTCATGGAAGATACTGAGGATATTTCTGGAATCTTGCCCATCTTCTGCAAGGAAAATGAGACATGCAGGATTAGAATACCTGTCTGCACCCCTAAACATGACTGGTCTAGGGACACAGCTTTGGCTCAAAACAAAAAGCTGCTTCCCCTGTCTTAGACTCTTCTTATCTTACATTTATTTCTTTGATTCCTACATACCAAAAACTAGTTATACAGAAGACCATCAGAAATAGTAATTAGCTAGTAAACCCATTTATCCAATTAAATAGTAAATGGAAACTGGACAAGTATTTTTTTGCATTAAACACAGTCATTCCTATGCAACAATATGCAAAATGTTCAGGGTCTAAGTAGAAACCTTGAAAATGGTCTTCATCCATTTTTTTAACCTTAGGAATTCTTTGGTTCTTTAGAATTTATACAGGGATTATAGAAGTTTTAGTCCAGGGACTGGGATTAAGAATTACCAAATCTTGTTTCTGGTTTTTCCTCAGCTCTTCGGTCACCTGAGTGAGCACCTGCAAATACAGTCTTATAGCTCACCACTTGTCCCTTTAGTTTTCAGTTTTCACCTGACAGAGTTGCAGATGTCACTGTCCTTGGCCACTAAGATCACACTATGGTTCCAGGTATTAGGGAAAAATCCCTGATCTCTTCTTTATCTCTTTTTATCTTTTCTCTAACTCAAGCAATCCTTTAAAATACAATGGAGGGGGGCGGCTAGGTGGCGTAGTGGATAAAGCACCGGCCTTGGAGTCAGGAGTACCTGGGTTCAAATCCGGTCTCAGACACTTAATAATTACCTACCTGTGTGGCCTTGGGCAGGCCACTTAACCCCAATGCCTTGCAAAAACCTAATAAAAAATACAATGGAGGGGGCAGCTAAGTCACACAGTGGGTAGAGTACCAACCCTGGAGTCAGATTCAAATGCTGCCTCAGAGACTTAATATTTACTTAGCTGTGTGACTTTGGGCAAGTCACTTGACCCCATTGCCTTTCAAAAAACAACAAAAAAAAAATAAACAAAAAACCAAAAAAAAACCACAATGGAAAGAATGAAAAGAAGAAAATCATGCCTTCCAGGCCAGATCTTGCTAGGAAAAACATCTTCCAGGCTCCTTAGCAACACGGCCTCTATAGTTCCAACTTTGCCAAAAAACATTATTATACTAGTATCATAAAATTTAGAAATGGAAGAATTCATAAAGGTCACTTGTCCTATTCCTTTATATTACAGAAGAGGACAGTTAGGTGATGCAATAGCTAGAGCACCAGCCCTAGAGTCATGATAATCTGAGTTCAAATCTGGTTCCAGACACTTGACACTGTATGACCTTGGGCAAGTTACTTAACCCTGATTGCTCCCTTGCTGGGACCACCTCCAGTCATCCTGATTCATATCTGGCAACTGGACCCAGATGGCACCAGAGGAGAAAGTGAGGCTGATGATTTAGCACAGCGTCTCTTCACTTAAATCCAATTCATGTGCTTATCATGACATAACCTCCCTGATGTCATCGTCTTCTTAAAGAATGAAAGACAAACAACATTATATTACAGATAAAAAATGAAGCTTAGAAAGGTAGTGATATCCATCACCAAATAGGTAGTAAGCTGAGCAAGGATTCTGACTTCAAGTCTAAGCTTTCTCCTTAATAGATGATCTCTAAGTATTCTTATACCTCTAAATTCTACATTTTAGGGATTTAGGAAGTAGAGATAGGGAATAAACCTTTGATATCAGTAGCATTTTGAAACTACCTAAACAAATTTAAGTAACTTTCTCTGCATTGTATAGTTTTAGATCAATAAGTTTAAGTGACTTGACCAGGACCACACAACCTATTGATGTTAGAGGTAGATTGTGAACCAACTCAACCTGACTTCATGGTCTGTTTTTTGTCCATTATATTAAATTCTTTTTATAAAAACAAAAATTTTAAATGATAATTCCCATTTATACAGTGCTTTAAAGTTTGCAAAATAGTTTACATATAGTATAGTAATTCTATGACTTGAAGGATAGCTAGTAAAATTTCAGTAATAGGATATAATAGAATATTATACTGTGCTAACAGAAATGCTGAATTTGACAAAGAATGAGAAACTTCCTATAAACTCATGACAAGAAAAGTAACATGGAAATAAGAGGAACCAGGGAAGAAGAAATAGACATGAATAAAGAAATGTTAATGAAAGAATAACAAAATAATGAACCTGGGCACTGCAATTATATCAGCTAAACTAAACCCTGAGTAAGAGATGAGAAAATGCCCCTTCCCTCCCTTCTTTGTAGAGATAGTAACCTATGGGTAGGGACTATTGCTTAGTTACTAAATCTCAGACTTATTTGATAAATTGGTATGTTTTTATGAATTGAATTTCTTTTTTTATTCATTATTATATTACATCTCCTCTGGTAAGATAGAGGGTTAGGGATACATTCAGAAATTAAAGTAATATAATGTATATTGATAAATTTTCTACTTAGAAACATTGTTAGACTACTGAAAATTACTGTGCTAATATCCAACTGTGATAGCAGACTGTAGCCAGTCTGTTGACTGATTTGCAGGGTGAAGGGTGGGAAGGGACCAATAGGACTCCAAAAAATATAACTGTCTAGACATTTGGAAGCACTGGTATTATCCTGTTTTGATTTCTCAATGCCACTTTCTCCAATACTTTCTTGTTTATTGGTTTAATATCTTCTAGTCACCCTCAATTATTAAATAAAAAAATCATTTGGATTTCCTTATTGGTGGCTCCATATTTATCAGACCATTGCTTGACTATAGAATTAATTGGGATCAGACAGGCTGTAACACTGTGTTCTTGAAGGTATGCACTAAATATGGATGACTACATTTCTTTTAAAAAATACTCCATATTCAGAGATTTTAATAATTTAGTCTGACCTCCATAATTTGTTTATTCATGTTAATTAGTTAATGCCAGCCCTTACATAACTTTAAATTCCAGATACCCAAGGCAGCTATGGGGAAACAGCTGAGATACATTATCATTAGCTGATCCATAGGAAAACCAAAAAAGTGTTCTTGCTTTGGGTATAGGAGGAGAAAAGGAAGAAGGGACAAGGTCTTTTGTCACTCCATCAATCATAACACATATGCAGTTACCCATTTGGTACACATAAACTGGATCCTGGAACATGATAAAGAGATAATTCAACTAACAGAATATTTATATATTAGGAAAAGCTTAAGGAAGTGGTTGTACTATCTCCTTTTGCCTAAGGTCATTTCATTCTGCTGTGAAGGCTCAGGGGTAAATAACATAGCAATAATATCATCCTAATGTCTGTAATCAATTGATCTCTGATTATCATACATGGACATTAAAAAAAGGACTGGATGAATAATCACATTATTTCATCTCTGTCACAACTGCAATCTTAACCAAATTACTTAATCCCTCTAGCCCTTATTTACTCATCCATAAAATGAAGGGTTTGAACTGGGTCTCTTGGAGATCTAGATCCTATGGTAAGAATTACATTTTAGCTGTCATACCTGGGATTCATCATGTGGTAAAACTCTCACTGAGGGAAAGCAGCAACTCCACTGTACAATATAATCAGGGAGATGACTGTGACAGCTTGTTTGTGATCATAAATGTAGCCTATATAAGCTTTGGTACTTTTATTCAGATCTTCCTGTCTTCAAGGCCAGGCCTTTATCTCATGACATGTAGCTAAGAATAGATTCTTTATTTGAGAAGACCTGAGATTTGGCTTCTTTCAATGACACAAAAATCTCCTAACCTTTATTTTCATCAAGGGTACCATTATCCTTCCAGTCACCCAACACAATGACTTTACAGTCATCTGAATTATTTTCTCTCTTTTTTCAAAATTCTCAGCCAATCATTGGTGATCCTAACTCCCTATCTCCCACTTTTCTCCTCTCACACAGGCATCCTAGTTCAGGATTTTCTCTCTCCTTGCCTAGATTATTCCAATAGCCTCACAACTGCCATCCTCTTCAATTCACTCTCAATATACCTAATAATGTGATTTTTTTCTAAACCATAGATTGACCTTGTATCTCTTTGTCAAGGAATTTTGATGACTTCCTCTTATCTCTATAATAAAATAAATAAAATAAAATGTTTGGCATTTAAAGTCCTTCACAACATGACTGCAGTTTATCTTTCTAAGATGACTACGTTACTCCCTCTCCCATAGTCTACATTGTAAACTAGTGATAGAAAGCTCAAATAGAAATGGGAAGCACTAGATCTTACATAAGCATCCAAACTCACCACATACTGACTTGGAAAACTATATGCTAACTTTATCTATATTCTGTTGTATTTTTACACATCTTTTGTTTACTTTTTTAGTTTCTTCTGTGTTCCAAAAGCTTCGTTGGTTTTTGTTTTGAAATTTTTATTTCATTAAATACTTCCCAGTTACATGTGAAAAACTTAATAATCATTTTAAAAATTCTGAGTCTAATACCTCTTCCTCCATCTTGGCCCTCTACTGCCTCTTTGAGAAGGCAAGCAATTTTATATTGATTATACATGTGAAGTCATACAAAATATTTCAATATTAGCAAAGACATGAAAGAAAACTCAATATAAAAAATAAAAATAAAGAAAGCAATATAAGTATGCTTCATGGTACAGTTATCTCTGTGGAGGTAGATAGTATCTTTCATCATAGATCCTTGGGAATTATCTTGGATCATTGTTTTGATCAGAGTAGCTAAGACTTTTACCACTGATGATCCTTATATAACTATTACTGTGTAAAATGTTCTGGTTTTTCCCATTTCATTTTACATGAATTCTTAAGTCTTCTTAGGCTTTTTTCTGAAACCATCCTGCTTATCATTTTTATAGTACAATAATATTCCACTATAATTATAAGCCATAACTTTTCCAGCTAATCTCCAAATGATGGGTAACTCCTCAATATCCAATTCTTTACCATATCAAAAACAGCTATTATACATATTTTTGAACACATAAATCCTTGTCCCTTTTCAAAAATATCTCTGGGATTCAGACCTAGTAGTGTTGTTGTTGGATCAAAAGATATGCAGTTCTCCAATTCCTTGGGTATCGTTTTAAAATTGTTCTTCAGGATGTTTGGATTAATTTACAACTATACCAATAAGGATTTTGCATTCCATTTTTTTCCACAACCCCTCTAGAATTTATCATTTTCCTTTTGTTAGTCAATCTGCTAAGCAGTCAGGTGGTACAGTGGATAAAGTGCCAGGTCTGGTACTATCTAACTCTGAGAAGGAAAAACTGAGGAGATCCACTGGGATAGTTTTGCTATTTTCTCCTACAATTTACTTAACTTTCCCTTTAAGAATGTATTTGCTACTGTGTTTGGTGTAAATATGTCTAGTATTGATATTACTTTATTGTCTATGATATTTTTTAGCAAGATGTAGTTTCCCTGCTTATCCTTTTAATTAGGTCTCTCTGCTTTTGCTTTGTCTGAGATTTTGGTTGCTATTCCTGCATTTTTTATTTTAGTTAAAGTATAATAGATTCTTCTCCAAATTCTTATTTTAGCACGTTGTGTGTATTTCTAACCTATTATTATTATTCACTTTCTCTTTATGTGTGATTTCTATTTTATGGGTTATCCCATTCATGTTCAGGTATGATTACTAACCATGAATTTCCCTCCATCTATTTTCTCCTGTTTATTTTTTTTTCACTTTTTATCCCATCTTTCCTCTAAAGTGCTTATCACTACTACCTTCTTATATCTGCTCTTTGTTATTATTCCACCTTTCTCTTAGCCCTTTCCCTCCTATCTTCCTGTGGAATAAGATAGATTTCTATTACCAATTGAGTATATTTGTATACATATTTACATGTAACATGCACATGAGTGCATACACCCATTTGGGTATATACACATACACACACATATACATATACATATACATATACATATATATATATATATATATTCATTACTTCTTTGAATTAATTAAGATGTGAGTATGATTTAAGCTTTGACCAACCAGCCTATCTGAGATAATTTGCCCCATTCTTCTCCCTTTCTCCTCCCAGGACATCCTTTATTTTTGCTATTTATTTTTTTAACATCAATTCAACATAATTGACACTCACCTATACCCTCTTTCTATGTAGAATCCTTCTAGCTGCCCTAATAATGAAAAAGTTCTTTAAAGCTATATATATATATACATATATATGTATATATATATGTATATACATACATATATATATATATGTAAACTTCCCATATAGAATGGTAAATAATGTTATGAAATTCCTCATGATTGTTCTTTCATATTTATCTTTTTTATGATTCTTTTAAATCTAGTATTTCAAGATCACGTTTTCTATTCATCATTGGTCTTTTCATCAGGAATACTGGAAATTTCTCTATTTCATCAAGCATTCCTTTTTCACCCTTGTAATATTATACCTAGTTTTGCTAAGTAGAATATTCTTGGTTGCAATTCTGGCTCTTTTGTCTTCCAGAATATCATATTCTAAGTCCTTAACTCCCTTTAATGTGGTAGTTCGTGTGATCCTGACTATGGTTCCATGCTATTTGAATGGTTTCTTTCTGGCCTTTTGAAGTATTTTCTCCTTGATCTGAGAGTATGGAATTTGGCTATAATATTCCTAGAAGTTTTCATTTTGGGGTCTCTTTCATGTGATGATCAGTGGATTCTTTCCATTTCTATTTTTCCCTATGGTTCTAGGATTTTGTGGAAGCTTTTTAACAATTTCTAGAAATATGCTTAGGTTCTTTCTTTGGTCATGAATTTAATGTAATACAATAACTCTTAAATTCTCTCTTTTGATATAATTTCCAGGCCAGTTGTTTTTCAAATGAGATATTCCCCATTTTCTTCTATTTTGACTTTTGATTTTGTTTTATTGTTTCTTAAAGTCTTATAGACTCATTAGTTTCTATTTGTCCAATTTTGCTTTTTAGGGAATTCTTCAATGAGCTTTTTGAACATCCTTTCCCATTTTAGCAGTTCTGCATTTTTAAGGAATTATTTTCTTTAGTGAATTTTTGTACCTTTTTTAACCATTTGGTCAATTTTTTTTAATTTCTATTTTCTTCATCATTTTTGTGCCTTTTTTAAACCAAGCTGTTAATTATCTTTTCATAATTTTCTTCCTTTACTTTTATTTCTTTACCTAATTTTCTTCTCCTGATCTTATTTGATTTAAAAAATAACCTTTAGTTCTCTTCAAGAATTCTGGTGAACCCTGGCCAGCTGGCCTGGCCAATTAAATCAGCAACCCATGTGGTCTTCTCTTTAAACTCTTTCTGGACTTCCAGCCAAGATGATGGAGAGAAGACAGGGGACTGTGTTAAGTGCTCCTAGTTCCCCTCAAAAATAACATGAAAGAAAACTCTTAACAGAAATTTAATCAACAAATCCCAGAAAAAGAAGCTAGGAGAAGAACACCTACCAACAAGGGGTAGGGGACCATGGGTGAACTGGGAGATAAGAGCAGAGGGCCAGCACAAGAATAGTAGCTGGGCAAAGCCAGAGGACCAACCTCAGCTGCAGAACTTTGTCCATTGTTCAAGGTCAACTCAGACCCTGCTGCTGAGGGCCACGAACACTTCAAAGAAAGCAACCAGCACCCACTACTAGCAGGCCCTTGGAATTTCTAATCCAAGTGAACGAAGCCTCTAGGATCTTCAAAAGCAAACCTCTGAGAGCCAGCCCCCCCAACACAAGATCCTAGGAAGATGACAAAAGGCCAGAAAAAGGTGGGGGGCTCATGGAGAAATACTTAGAAGAAATAGATTCTAACCCAGAGAGCTCTAGCACTTCTAAGGAGAATATGAATTGGTCTCCAGTCAAGAAAGACTTCCTTGAAGAAATCAGGAAGGAGTTTAAAAATCAAATGGAAAAATTTTGAAAAGAAACTCAAGAAAAAATTAACATGTTGCAAGAAAAAATTAAAATCTCGCAACAAGAAAACAAATCCTTGGAAAATACAATTGGACAAATACAAAATGAGAATAATTCTCAGATGCTTAATCGGACAAATGCAAAAAGAAAATGATTTTCTCAAAACTACATTTGAAAAATGGAAAATTCCTTCAAAAATAGAATTGACCAACTGGGAAAGGAGTTGCAAAAGGTAAATGAAGAAAATTCTTCTCTTAAAAAAAGAATGGAATTTGTGGAAACTAATGACTTCATGAGATAACAAGATGCTGTTAAAGAAAACCAAATGATTGAAAAATAGAAGAAAATATAAAATACCTCCTCAGAAAAACCACTGACCTTGAGAATAGAGATTAAAGGACAACCTGAGAATTATAGGACTCCCTGAAAACATTGAAGAGAAAAAAAGCTTTGACATAATATTACAGATTTAGTGATGGAAAATTGCCCTGACATCATGAAACCAGAGGGCAAAATTGTTATTGAAAGAATACATCGATCCCTTCTGGAAAGAGATCCTAAAATGAAAACACCAAGGAATGTTGTGACCAAATTCCAGAACTATCAGATAAAAGAGAAAATTCTGCAAGCAGCCAGAAAGAAATAATTTACCAAGGAGCCACAGAAAGGATTATGCCGGACCCAGCTGCATCAACATTAAGGTGCTGAAGGGCCTGGACTGAGATATTCTGAAGAGAAAAGGAATTTGGAATGCAGCCAAGAATCTGCAATCCAGCAAAGCTGAGCCTTCTTTTCCAGGGGAAAAGATGGACATTTAATGCAATGGGACACTTCCAAGATTTCCTGATGAAAAGACCAGAGCTAAATAGAAAATTTGGACATCAAACAGGAGACTAAAGAGACACATGAAAAGGTTAAAAAAAAGGTAAAGAAAAAAAACTAGTATCCAATAAGATGAAACTGGCTATATCCCCACTTGTGAGAAAGAGTCTCATAACTCTTGAGAACTGTAACTCTATTAGAGAGAATATACCTAGCCAGAAGTGATGGTCACTCATGACTTATCTATGAGACTGTTATTCAATAAGATAAAACTGACTAAATCCCAACATGGGAGAAAGACTCTAATAACTCTCAAGAATTGTAACTCTATTGGAGAGAATAACCTTAACCAAAAATGATGGACTCTCATAACTTTTCTGTGACTCAGACAGAATGATTTAAAAATAATGCCTCCTTAAAAAGGGGAACAGTAAGGATAAGGGAGGATGGAGGAGATTGAATGGGGTAAATCTCATTACATTCAGAAGTACAAAAGATCTATTGTAATAAAGGAGAAGAAGGGAGAAGGTGAGGACCACCTGAATCTTCATCTCATCAGACTTGGCTTAAAGTTAACTTAAACTCACCCAGTTAACTTAAGCAACTTATCTTAACTTTCAAGTATAAAAAGGGGAAAGGGAAAGGGGAGGAAAAGGGCAACCAATAGAAGGAAGAGAAGGAAGAAGGGGCAAAGGGAGAGGGGAAAAAGGTGGAGGGGTTGACTATAGGAGGGCAAATACACTGAAGGTGGTAGTATTTAGAAATAAAATACTGGAGAATATGGATAAAGGGAAAAAGGGGAAGAATACAGAGGGAAAATAATATGGAGGGTAATAAAGAGTTAGTAATTATAACTTTGAATGTGAATGGGATGAACTCTTCCTTAAAACATAAGTGAATAGCAGAATAGATTAAAAACCAGATATACAATATGCTGCTTACAAGAAATTCATTTGAAGCAGAGAGATACATATAAAGTAAAGGAAAAAGGTTGGAGCAACATATATTTTGCTTCTGCTGAAGTGAAAAAACCAGGGGTAGCAATCCTTATCTCAGACAAAGCAGCTGCGAAAATAGATAGCATTAAAAGAGATAAGGAAGGAAACTATATCCTCTTAAAAGGTACCATAGACAATAAAACAATTTCAATACTAAATACTAAATTCAATACTAAATATGTACACATCCAAATTCTTAGAGGAGAAGTTGAAAGAGCTACAGGAAGACATAGACAGCAAAACTCTACTAGTGGGAAACCTCAACCTTCCAGTCTCAGGTTTAGATAAATCTAATCATAAAATAAACAAGAAGAAAGTTAAGGAGGTAAAAAGATGGTTATAAAACCTAGATATGATATGCTTATGGAGGAAATTGAATGGGGATAGAAAGGAATATACTCTTTTTTTTCTGCAGTACTTGGCACTTACACAAAAATTGACCATGTACTAGGGCATAAAAAAAGTAATGATCAACTGCAGAAAGGCAGAAATAGTGAATACATCGTTCTCAGATCACAATGCAATAAAAATCATATGCAATATTGGACTGGAAACTAAATAACCTCATTTTAAAGAATGAGTGGACTAAGCAACGAATTATAGAAAGAATTATGTCATCTTAGATAATGACAATAATGAAACAACATACCAAAACCTATGGAATACACTCAACGAAGCTATCAGGGGTTATATTATATCTTTAAATGCTTACATGAATAAATTAGAGAAGAGGAAATCATTGAACTAAATATGTAACTAAAACAAGTAAATAAAGAAGAAATTAAAAACCCTAATAAAATAACAAATTAGAAATTCTAAAAACTAAAGGAGAAATTAATAAAATAGGAAGTAAGAAAACTATTGAACTAATAAATAAAACCAAGAGCTTGTTTTATGAAAAAAAATAAAATTGAGAAACCTCTGGTCAATTTGATTTTTTAAAAAAAGAGAGAGAAGAAAACCAAATTACTAGTATCATAAATAAAAAAGGTGAACTCACCACCAATGAGGAGGAAATTAAAGTAATAATTCAGAATTATTTTGCCCAACTCTATGCCAATAAATTTGACAATCTGAGTGAAATGGATGAATATTTACAAAAAATAAGTTGCCCAGATTAAATGATGAGGAAATTAAAAACCTAAATAACCCTATCTCAGAAATGAAATTCAACAAACCATTATTGAACTCCCTAAGAAATAATCTCCAGGGCAAGATGGATTCACAAGTAAATTCTATCAAATATTTAAGGAATAATTGGTTCCAATTCTATACAGACTCTTTAGAAAAAATAGGTGAAGATGGAACTCTGCTGAACTTTCTATGACACCAATATGGTGCTGATACCTAAACCAGAAAGAAAATTATAGACCTATCTCCCTGGTGAATATAGATGCAAAAATCTTAAATAAAATCTTAGCAAAACAATTACAACAAGTTATCACTAGGATAATACATTATGAGCAAGTAGAATTTATCCCAGGAATGCAGGGTTGGTTTAATATTAGGAAAACAGTATAATTAATCAATTATATCAATAGCAAACCTATCAGAAATCATATGATTATATCAATAGATGCTGAAAAAGCTTTTGACAAAATGCAGCATCTATTCCTACTAAAAACACTAGAGAGAATGTAGGAATAAACAGATTATTCATTAGAATAATAAACAGTATCTATCTGAAATCCTCAACAAGCATTATATGCAATGGGGATAGGCTTGAGGCATTCCCAATAAGATCAGGGGTGAAACAAGGATGCCCATTATCACCACTATTATTCAATATTGTATTAGAAATGTTAGTTTCAGAAATAAGAGAAGAAAAAGAAACTGAAGGAATTGAAATTGGGAAGGAAGAGACAAAACTCTCACTCTTTGCAGATGACATAATGTTCTACCTAGAGAATCTCAAAAAATCATCTCAAAAACTACTAGAAAAGGGGTGGCTAGGTGGCATAGTGGAGTCAGGAGTACCTGGGTTCAAATCCAGTCTCAGACACTTAATAATAACCTAGCTGTGTAGCCTTGGGGAAGCCACTTAACCCCATTTGCCTTGCAAAAATAGAAATAATTACCAACTTTAGCAGAGTCGCAGGATGTGAAATAAACCCTATATATGACTAGCAAGATACAGCAGAAAGAGCTAGAAAGAGAAATCCCATTCAAAATAAATTCAGACAATATAAAATACCTGGAAGTCTATTTGCCAAGGCAGACTTGGAAACTTTTTGAAAACAATTATAAAACACTTGTCACACAAATAAAATCAGATTTAAATAACTGGGTAAACATCAACTGCTCATGGATAGGTTGAGCTAATATAATAAAAATAACAATTCTACAAAAACTAAACTACCTGTTTAGTGCCCTACCAATCAAAATTACAAAAAAATTATTTTAATGAGTTAGAAAAAGTTGTAAGTAAATTCATATGGAGAAATAACAAGTCAAAAATTTCCAGGGATTCAATGGAAAAAAAAGTGCAAAAGAATGTGGCTTAACCTTAACATATTTAAAATTATATTATAAAGCATCAGGCATAAAAACTGTCTGGTATTGGCTAAGAAATAGAGTGGTGGATCAGTGGAATAGACTAGGTGCAACAGCAGGAAATGATTATAGTAATCTGCTGTTTGATAAAGCCAAAGAGTCCAGCTATTGGGATAAAAACTCTTTAATAAAAACTGTTGGAAAATTGGAAGTTAGTATGGAAGAAACTTGGATTAGACCAACACCATACACCTTATACCAAGATAAGATCAAAATGGATATAGGATCTAGACATAAAAAACAATATTATAAGCAAACTAAAAGATCAAGAAGTAGTTTACCTGTCAGATCTCTGGAAAGGAAAGCAGTTTATGACCAAGGAAGAGATGGAGACATCATTAAAAACAAACTAGGTGATTTTGATTACATTAAATTAAACAGCTTTTGCACAGACAAAACCACTGTAAACAAGATCAAAAAGAAATGTAGTAAATTGGGAAACAGCTTTTACAACTAGTACTTCTGACAAAGAACTCATTTCTAAAATATACAGAGAACTGAGTGAAGTTTTCACAAAAACAAGCCATACCCCAATTGACAAATGATCAAAGGAAATGCAAAGATAATTTACAGATGAGGAAATCAAAGCAATCCATAGTCATATGAAAAATTGCTCTAAATCACTACTTATTAGAGAAATGCAAATTAAAGCTTCATCTTTATCCAAAAGAAAGAATTGTGGAGTTTGAACAAAGACCAAAGACTATTACCTTCAATTTAGAAAAACACCATTATCTTATTATATAATTTTGCCATATATACTTATACTTTATTCTTCTTCCTTAAAGATTTGATTTCTCTCTCATCACATTCAACTTAGATTAATGTATACCATGGAAACAACATAAAGACTAACAGACTGTCTTCTCTGGGGCATGGGGGAAGGGAAACAAGAGTAGAGAAATTTGTAAAACTCAAAATAAATGAAATCTTTATTTGAAAAAAAGAATTCTTATTCGGCTTGTGTTCAATTCATATCTTTCCTTAAGGTTTTGCTTATCGTTTTCTTTGTTTTCTTCATTGTTTTCTTCTGAGTTTGTTCTTGATCTTCCTTGTTACCGTATTCATTTTTTACTGTCAAGTTGTTGTTTGCTCATTTTTCTACCTTTTTTCTTCAGAACTTTACATTAATATTAGGGTTATTTCTATCTATGGAGCGTAAGAGAACTGTATCAAACTTCAGATATTTTTGCCCTATTGTTTTTAGAGCTACTTCTGGGTGGTTGATATTTTTCATTGCTTCTACAGTTATATGATCTGTAGAAAGGTATGGTTACTGCTCTCCTGGTGTGCAATCTGGTCCTTACTCAGGAAGGTACCTAGATCACTTGACTCAGGAACAATGCTTTTCCTTGGTGTCCCTGATCTATGGGATCAGTGATGATACTGCCCCCTCCCTGGGGGTTTCCACTCCTCCTTGAATGAAAGTGCTCCTCTATGATCTCGAACTTTGACCTAGAAGTGGGTATGGTCAATGGGACTGCCAAATTCCAGTCTTACATCCAGTACTAGCATAAGAGTCCTTTGCAATTTCTTTCTGACCAGTGGGTAGGTCCCATTGAGACCTCTTATCTTGTGAACTCCCAAAGCTACTGATGCTTCTATCATCAACACTTACTGGTGTTCTCTAGGCCAATCTCCTCCTCCAAGTCATAGATCTCTTTTTCTGATCTCCTATATTTTCTACATCTGGAAGAATGTCTTATTCTGACCTTTCGTTGGCTCTGTTACTTTACAATTCAATGTGAGGCACTATTTCAAGATGCTTGGTAGGGACGGTTGAGAGGGCCCAGCTCAAGACTTTTCAGCATTTTGACTCTGCCCCTGGAAGTGATCACTTCTTCCAATTAAATTTCACTCAGCAGTGTGTTTGCATTTCTGCTTTGGACAAGCTATATTATTTGCTATTTCTTCTGTTCAACATTCCATCTCTCACTACTGGGCCCTTGAGTAGGTAGTACTCTATGACCTGAATGTCTCCTTTTCTTACCTTTACTCCCCACATCCCAAACTCCCTTCCACACAGCTCAAGTGGCATTCCCTAGAAGAGATATTTCCTTATTCTCCTGCTTATTTATAAAGGCTCCCCTTTGAAATTATTTTGAATTTACTTCTTTGAATACATGATATTTCTCATCTAAAGAATAAAAAACTATTTGAAGACAAGTACTATTTCATATTTATCTTCATACTCCCTAGTTCCTGGCACATAGTAGGCAATAAATGTTTGTTGAATTTAATATTATTGTCCATGTTCATACATGGAACATAAATGACTGGTTATGCTTTTCTGAAATTTACTGTTATGTGATTTCTACATTTTGAACCATATATCTCTTTTATCCCCCTCAAGACAGAATCTGCAGTGCATTTAAGTGCTAAGGTGATTCAGAAAGTGTGAACCACTCAGAAGGCTGGCCAAAACAATCTCCCAGTCTAATGAATATTGTTAACTCAAGACTGCAAATTCATAGCTCAAAACTGTGACTTTTTAAATTTGAGAACAACGACTGCAAGATTATGTCACCCTACTGAGAATTTGCCACTGCCTACTCACACATTTTAGTTCTATGAGCTCCCTAATGCTTAAAGAACAAATTTGGAGGTAAAGACTTGTAGTGACTGAATAGTGGAATACCTGGACTGGAAGTAAGTTTAGAGAACATTTAATGAAGCCTAATATAAGAATCATATATTCAGTATACAACATCATTGACAACTGGTGATTCTGCCTCTGCTTGAACTCATCTCATAAAGTAATCCATACTGTTACTAGGAATCTCTAGCTACCTGGAAGCTTCTCCTTATATCAAGAAATCTACCTCCTGATAACTTTTACCCTCTGATTCTAGTTCTGGCCCTTGAAGTTAACCAGAATACATGGTTTGATAATGTAAGAGTGACAGAATTACAAAATCTCAGAATGATAAAGGATCCTAAAGGGCATTTAAGCCAACCTACAGCTGATTGAAACTTTCTTCTATAACATAATGGGTGAAAAACTCAATACTTGTAGGTACTGGAACTCACTCCACTTAGATAGCCCTAAATGTTACAGAAAATGTTCCTTTTATCAAGTCTAATGGGTCTCTTTGTAACTTCAATTCATTGAGTTGAGTTCTTTCTTCTGGAACCAGCCAACCTGAACAAGGCTAATCCCATCCTCTTGCCAGGTATTACTACTTTCTTTTCTTTGGGATAAGTATTCAGAAGTACCTTCAATAGACCCTCATAAGGAGTGGTCTTACCAACCAGTTCACCTTTGTCTGCATGCTTTCTGACTTGCCCAACATCCTTCCTAAAATGTAGTTGTCTGACCAGGGATGAGGATAGTAAAAGTATCATTCCTCTAACCCTGGACACTATGAAGCCTAAGTTCAAAAAGGGCGTTGAATGGTGTTTGGGGTTTTGCTGCTTTGTTGTTTGTTTCTTTACCTTGTTTTGTTTTGTTTGGTCTGGTAAGGATTTATAACTGCTGAATTATACTTACACTGAGCTTTCGGTTTGTGAAAACTGAGATTTTTTTCAGATGAACTTCTCTCTACCTACATCTTCCCTATCTTATACTTATTTATGAAGTTCCTTTTTTGAACTCTAATACAAGTATTTATATTTATCCTTGCTACAGTTCAATTTATTAGATTTAACCTACTAATCTAGCCTTTGGAGATCTTTTTACATTATGACTATTATACAACTTCCTAGTTAATCATTTTCATTCTTCTCTTAAATGCATTAATTTTGTTTGCTCAAAAGCTTTTCAATTGTAAATAATCAAGATTATCTTTTATATTTTGCAATTTCCTTTATTCCTTGTTTGATTAAAAATTCATTTCCTAATTATAGTGGCAAAATGTTTGCTTCTATTCTAATATAGTTTTAGTAGTATGAACTTTAAAAATTAAGGTTACATATTCTCTTTGGATTTATTGTAGATCAAAGTATAAAATATTGGATGGTCTAAGTATAATTTCTGCTATATTGCTTTCAAGGATTCCCAACAATTCTTATCGAATAGTTCTTTTCTAAGCAATTTATTTTTTGTTTTCATATTTACTGAATACTGGCTATGATTTCCAGGATTTCTGATTATGCCTTGTCTAGTCTATGCCATTGATCCACTTTTCTATTTTTTAATTAATTCTAAATAATTTTATGGCTGTTTTATAATGGAGCTTGAGGTCTGGGCATTCTATTCCCTGTTCATTCCTCTTCATTCTCTTTTTGTTATTTCCCTTGTTAGTCTAGATTTTTTGGTTCTTCCAAGTTAATTTTTTTGTGGGTTATAATGTTTATCTTTGGTAATTTGATTGTTATAATAATAAATCTATAAAATAATTTTAGTATTATTATTTCTATTAAATTAGCAGGTTCCACTTAGAAGTACTGAATATTGTTCCAACTATTTAAGTACTATCCTCTCTCTGTTCATGACCTCCTCTGGGCTTTGGAACCATACCTTGCCACTGGATACATCCTTTTCCTTCCTCTACTAGTAGAGCTCCATTTTTGTATTGCCTTCCTTCATTAGAATGGTAGCTAGCTCCTTGAAGAGAGACATCTTGCTTGCATTTGTATCCTCAACACTTAATATAGTACCTAGGATATAGTCATTTACAATCTGGCTAGACCTTTCCTACATTTCCATGCTTTTCATGCTTTACTTCCCTCTTTGTGATCTATAATCCAATAATACCTGACATCTTAGTGTTCCTCAAACACAACGCTCCATATCCTGACCTCATGCCTTTTCACCAAGCTTGGAATTCTCTCCTTCCTCACCTCTGTAAACTGACTTCAGTGGCTTCCTTCAAGATTCAGTTCTTTTGTAAGTTGACTTCCCTGACATCCCCACCCCTCACAACTCTCCCTTCCAAGACTGTCTTCTATGTGTTCTTTATATATCTTCTATGTACATAATTATTTACATGAGGTTTTGTCCATTAGAATCTAAGCTCCTTGAAAACAGGGAATATATTTGCATTTTTCTTTGGATTTCTAGCTCTTAGCATATTGCCTAGGATGAGAATTTAGTAATTATTCAGTAGCTGACTGACTGGGAGTTCTCTATACTAAAGAAATCACAAGTCCGTTCTTTCCTCCTATCCCTTACAGCTGAAAGATTTGTTTCTCACTATTACCTTTGTACTCCTGTCAGATTTCCCTTTGTTATTATGTCCTTTCCATCATCACCTTCAAGACAGGATGGAGCAGTGAGGACAGTGAAGATGGAATTATTGAGTATCAGAAAGAGGCAGAACATATAGAGAATAGATGATGTAGAGTGGAGAATGAGTAGAAGCAAAGCAAATGAGTAGATAGGAAGGATATTCAAGATAACAATGATATTGAGGAGAGTCAACTAAGGAATGGGAGAGAGGAAAGAATGGGATGGGACTTTGAAGAGAAAAAAGATTAGAATGATAGGAAAAGAGTGTTTTGGGGCACTACAAGCATACTATTCTTCATTGAGTATGATCAAAGTAACAATGAACTTAGCATCAGGATACCTGAATTCTTATGTCAGCCCTACTATTTACTACCTATGTAATCACAGGGAAATTACTTGAGGGCTTACAGTTACATTCTTGGCTGTGTGTGTGTGTGTGTGTGTGTGTGTGTGTGTGTGTACATGAAGGGTTTGGTCAAAGATCAACTTTCCTAAAAAAAAGCAGGAATTCTAACCCTAGTTTCCAGTTCTTTCCTTAAGAGGGGCCTGAGGAAATTCTTGTAATTCAATCCTGTCAAGTTTCCTCTGTTAATGTTATACCTTAGAAAGGACAATTTCCTATCTATGAGAAGAAACTTTGGGAAACTGGGATCTTGGGAACCTTAAAACCTTGTCTCCATTAACTATCTTGGAATAGAATGAAATTCATTAAAAATTGGAAAAACATTCATTAAGTGCTCATATGTGTCAATTGCTCTGGAAATACAAATAGATAATTCAGAGTCCTTTCTCTCAAAAACAAACAACACATGGGGTTAAATTCATGTTCAGTTGATGGTAAATGGAAAGGCCAAATAATATTTAGACTCTGGCAGGGAAAATAGTAAGATGGATGCTGGGACTTGTAATGCCTTCTGGAGCAATTGTAGGGGACAAGGTCTCAATTAAAAGAAGAATAGTTCCCAGTGGTCAGAGAGGACATATAAGGCAGAAGTGGGAATGTAGGGGTCAGCATCCACCTGACAGTGAACAACTTGTACTTCATAGAAACTGGACAATATTCAATAAAAGTTGGGCTGATAAATAGACAAATTTACTACTATCCTCAGACAGTACTGGTCTATCTTAAAAGCCTGTTGGAAGACTAGAGTTTGGGAGGGGAAAGTCCCTGGTCCCTGTCATGGATATTTTCTCTCTCACAACTGTCAGTCCTTGAAAGATAGAACAAGCAAAAGGAAGTGGAGAAGGTGCTTGTTTACCCAAGATGTCCCCTTCTTATTTGCATACTGAAACACCATCTGTGTTGCCAAGGCTTATTGTAGTTTTTGTTTTACTTTTCTTAACTGAGCAAAAGGGCAATATGCTGTAATTCATAGCTTTTCAAAAATAATTGCCTGCACTTCAGTAAATTCATTAGTTAATTCCCTTAACAGACTGAAATTCAAATATCTAGATCTACTTTGCCAATTAACAGAGCATTATTTTCAAGTGAATTGAATTTAACTACGGCAGAGCTATGCTCTTATCAGTCTCACTCTCTCCTCCTGAGTCATCAAAGTCCAGTGGCAAGACAAGAGTCAAGATGATCTTTTAAAATCTACCTGGAGGAATTCATATCTTTCATCTACAAATACCTTTCATCTACACTGCTCCTTTTCATGTGCTCAGAAAAAAATGCTCATATTTCATAAACAGATCAGGGTGCTGTCAATTTAACAACTTTTAATTACATTCTTGGTTTGATGGAAATACCACCTTTTGATCAGCAATCCTGTTGATATGGCACTAATTATTCCTAACTAATTGTCCAACTTTTCTCTATTTTTTCTCATTAAAAAAAAGAATTTTACAAAGCTGTTCCTTAACATTGACCTTTCTCCCTTTCTCCTCTTGATATAAGTGGAAAAATCTTGCCTTATTTTTTTTCCTTCAGTGACTCAGGTTATCTTTCATTTGAATAATAATTTCTCTTTGGCCTCCTGTTACCAGTCTATCCACTCTTCAAAACACCTTTCCACTACCCTATAGAAAATGTTCTCCAGAATTTCTTCCTAATCATCAAATCAAATGGTATCTAAATGGTATCTTGTCAGAAGGTCAAAGGTTTGTGGGAAGATTTCTATGAACTGACACTAAGTGAACTAAGAACCAGGAAAACAGTTATTATGACTACAACAGTATAAAGAAAAAGTGACAACAAAGCAATTGAAATTAATACTATGAAAGTATAATGACTAAACTTGATCCCAAAGAAGATATATGAAGATGTACCTCTCACCCTCTTGCAAATGTGGGAGAATTAAGAGTGTAGAGCACCACAGAAAATATCAAACTTTTTTTGATGTATTGGTTAATCTTAATCATTTTTCTCCCTCTTTTTTAGTCTTCGTTTTGAAGTTTGGCTTTTTTGAGAAGAGATTGAGAGAGGGATTCATTGGGATATTCAGATAATATAAAATGCATAATAAAAATAAAGTATATCAATAGCATTCATTAAAAAAGAATTTTCACTTAATTTATACTGCAGAAATTTTAATTAATAATGAATGTATATAGCAAGAGAAAATCAGTGTCCCAGATGATTTGAAAAATAAAGTAGACATACTTGCAATGGAACTTTGAAAATTCCATTTTGAGTTCATCAGTGCAAATCCAATTAGCAGACCAACTATACCAAAACGGAGAGATTAAACACAAATGTTTTCTCCCCACAATGTTTGACAGGAAGTGTAAAAACATTTCAGAACCAGCACCTGACAATGTATTCTGTGACTGTTGCCATGGTAAGAATTATAAGAGAAAAGGAAGAGTTATTAAGGAATACTGCTAAGGACAGGTATCAAATGCCAGCATGGCAGAAACAAAATAACAAAGCTCTAAAGACCAGTCAAAAACATTTCAAGATTACATTACTATCTAGCTGATATGAAGAGTAGAATACTTGGAAACCATAATAACTAATTAACCAAAAGGAGGAAAAGTCATGGAAAGGAATCAAGACAATAAAAGCAGTACAATTCAGTATCTATCAAAACAGAATCTTAAGGAACAAGAAAATCAAAGGACCAGCACTTAATTGCCTAATCACCAATTAGTACAGGGCCTGATACATAGTAGGAACTTAATAAATGCTGATTGAGTTGATTTAATTTGAGAAGAAAGAGAAAAAATAGAGAAAATTTATTTTTATGTCTGGTTTCCAATAGTCTAAAAACAACAAAAAAATCCACATGTGGAATCAATAGGGAAACAGAAAACTTGTACACTGATGATCTGATTCATAAACTTTTAAGCAATATTATATCTCCTCTACCCCCAACCCTGCTACTGTTGGCTCACCATTTTGGTTGCTTGACATGATGTTGCTCACTTGCAATCCAGCTGCCTCAGCTTCCCCCTCGAAAGGGATTATAGCTATGCATCACTACACCTGGAAAGAACTATGTTTATAATAGATGTCTTCAAATAAAATATCTAAAAGGATACAATGAAATGTTTTTAAGCTACATAAAACTAGAAAAAAAACATTTAAAATTATGTGGCAACAGGCTGAGGCATATGCCATCCTCACCATCTTGTCTGCTGCTAGAATTATCTTGAAGATATTTTCAGTGAGTCTATAGAAGATGAACTTAAATCCCCAAACTCTATATTTTAAGAGTGCTGTTTTATTATTTTATCCACCTACACAATCATCCCCAGATCACTAAATATACTGGAATAACTTTGGGATATGAACTTGTCCTCAGACTGTTTCTATACGAATCTCATTCATTTAAAAAAAATGAAAAGAGAAAACAATAAAAAATAATGACATGTTTCCATCATGTAAACCTAGTCTTCAATGGCCATCTTAGCCATGTGAGTTAGACAGGACGTCAGTTTTACAAATAGAAAAAGGAGGTTCAGAGAGTATCAATAAGTTACCTATTGTCACACAACTAGTAATCCAGGTCTCCAGTATTTATAAATAGAGAAAAAGTAAGAAGCCATCCTTTACCCCAATTTACCCCAACAACTAGAACAGAGGGACTATGCTGGCCACAACCACTGGGACAAAAAAAAGGAGTCAATAAATATTTAAGAAAAGCATGTTAAAGTACTGAACTTTTAAAAGATGATAACTTGCATTGCTTAAAAATATTTTATTTGTTTTCCAATGTCTTACTGCTTGGACATATTTCTAGAGTTATGCTTCGGTCAAATGTTTCTTTATTCTTCCTTCCCTTCTCAGTTCTGCTTCTCACTGTCTGTACTTGAAAATAATGCCTCTGATGCTTTCCCACTTAGGCTTTCTCACTCTGGAAAATTCTTCCATTAAGCTGGTCCCCTTCTCCTCTTGGTGAGTTACTCCTAAGGCTTCCATTTCAGAGAAGGGTTCAAGACAGTCATCCTTCATTTCCCTCCTAGATCTGCTGACTTCCTGGACTTCTAAACAATATGCTAACCCTGTTTTCAACTCCCTTTTGTATTTGCCTTCCTTTACTCTGTAAATTCCTTGAAGTCAAAGACTGACTTTCTTTTTATTTTTATTCCTAGCTTTTTATTTTTTACTTTTTTATATATATATATTTATTTTTTATTATTTATTCCTAGCTTTTTATTTTTATTCCTATCTCAGTTCCTCACATATAATAAACATTTTATAAGTAAATAAATTCTTGTTGCTTGCCTACTTTTATTCAATGTGGAAAGTTTAAATTCTTCCTCCTACAATCAACCATGCCATTCTTCTGCTCTGCCCCTAAATTATTCTGAAACTTTCAGACTTGTCTCTGACATTTTTATAAAGTTTTGAGTTTCAAATCCTATTCCTTCTCCCGCTTCCCTCCTCCTTGAGGTGGTAAGTAATCTATAGAGTTTATACATGTAATATGCCAATATTTTAAAGGATGCACATCTTGGAAACAGAAAAAAAAATTTAAATACTCATGAATTCCAGTAGTAAGGAATGAATTAGGAAAGAGGAATCCTATTTAAAGTGACTATCATTTCAGGGTGTAAAGATGTGAAATATTATGGACCTACTTTGAGAAAAACAAATGAAAAAAAAAGATGACTTGACTACCAGAATTTATGTTTAGAAAGGGGCTTGGAAGTAACCAGCAACCTACTAGGGAATTTGTCAATTCAAGAGGAAAACTTTGCTAAAGAAATATTTAACAATGAAGTGCTGAGCAGAATTTAGGGTAAAGTTAAGAATTGCAAAATTTCAGTTCAGGTTCTTTCATTTGTCTGAAATAGCAGTATGAAACTGGGGGTCGACAAAGAATGATTGAGCAATGCAAACATCAAGACTGTAGGAGTGAACTGGGCTACTTAGTGAATGAAACACAGATAAAGAACAAAGATATTTCAAGTTAGTTTAAATTTGCAATTTGCCTATGTATGAATAGTTTGAATTTAAAAGATTTTCATATTTCATGTCACAATACAGTATTACATTTTTTTATATTTCATATTACTTATAAAATAAATTTTATACTATAAATGTTTAATCATGTGTTTTGCTGGAAGGATGCTGCAGAGATTGGTAAAAAGAAAAGTTGTGATCTAAAGAAATAAGTTGACCTCTTGGACTGTGACAATACTAGTAATAGTTCCCATTTATATAGATGTTTAAGGTTTGTGATGAGTTTTTTCAGATATGATCACATTTGATCCTTTACAAATAAGGAAACCAAGACTCAGAAAAGTTAGGTAACTAGACCATATCACACAGCTATTAAGTATCAGAGATAGAATATGAACTCCTGTTCTAGAACATTAACATGATGGAAATGTTTCTCAAGATTTCTGTTAAGTTTGAGATAATCTCCATTGTCACCATGACCTCAATGCTAAAATTCACAAAGAAGCTTCAGTGAATTCTATTTCAAAACAGATTTTGAAACTATAACCAGCTATTGTCCTGTATCCTGGTATGAAACTGTCTAAAAAAGTGCAAAGAACCCTTCTTCCTGACCAATGAAAAATTTCTTTTGACACTGATCCTATGTCCTAATGAAGACATAAAATTCCCTTGTCCTAGAGATTGCATTTGGCTCACCTTCACAGTGAGGCTCTGGTTGCCTGTTGATACCTCATTAACATTATCATTAACATTCTTGGGCTCAGGATCACAGAATCCTAGTTCTAGAGATGGAAGGGATCTCATGACAATATGATCCAATATTACAGTTGAAGAAACTAAGATCCAATTTTTTTTCTTGCCAAGAAGTATGTAGATTTTGTCAGAGGGGATATTAGAACCCAAGTGTCTTTAATTCCAAAGTTAATAATATTTTCTCTATATCAAAGGGAAAAGTTAAGTGGAAGAAAAGGAAAAACCAATGGGGACAGAGGCTGTGCACAGAAGAGTTTCAGTTTCTGGGGAAGGAGGTTGGGCTTTGCTTTGGCATAGCTACCTCAAGGAGATGCAAATGGAGGCATAAGTAATATAATTTTTTTAAAAATTAAAAAATTAAAAAATAAGCAAAATAAATGCTTGGAATAGGTGCAGTTCCTGGTCCAAGCAGAAGCAAGAGCCAAGGGTAAGTGATTAATAGATGCATAAGGGGGCGGCTAGGTGGCATAGTGGATAAAGCACCGGCCTTGGAGTCAGAAGTACCTGGGTTCAAATCCGGTCTCAGACACTTAATAATTACCTAGCTGTATGGCCTTGGGCAAGCCACTTAACCCCATTTGCCTTGCAAAAAAAACTAAAAAAAAATAGATGCATAAGGACGAACAAAGCCTAACACTGACTAGTACTGTGAATTGCATTGTTGGTATAATGAGGAGGCTAGTTAGGGAGAACCCAGTTTTTAGAACCTGTTCAAATTTGCCCTTCCTGGTGGGTTTTACAAACCAGGTGAAGATATCTCTTGCATGCTTCAAATCCAACATGTGGAACTTTGGGAACTCAGTTTTTGACCCTGAGCAACTGAGGGCAGACTGGTGCTTTGTGATGATATTTTTAAGAAAATCTTCTTGTTGCTTTTTTTGAGGAGGAAGAATTGATGACTCATAAGAGGATGAGCTGGAACTGAGTGTGCATAAAAAATGGTTTGAGGGAAAAAACTTCTGATTTTTTTCCCCTGGAGACTTCAAATGAAGGTTGCAGTTAGCTGCCAAATGACTATATCTATTATAAGGGCAAATCTGAGCATGGTCTAAGAACTGGGTCTTCATTGGCCAGTACCTCCATCTCCAATCCTCCCCTATATGATGATTATATAGTTTCACAAAGAAGAATTGACTTACTATTGAGCCCCTGGTCTTATCCCCTCAAGGATTTGGAAGACTAACCAGAGTGGTACCATTAGTTAAAAGTGGTACCATAAAAGTTGACCTAGAATCCATAGATTACTTTAGATTACTTTAAAGTGAGAAAGCTTTCCTCCAGATTTCAAGGGTTGGTAGATTTTTAAAGTAATTGCTTTACTCTGGAATCCTATTTATTTTTATTTTCTATATTTAAAAACATTATTCTGAAAAGGCTTCCACAGCTTTCATTAGATTGCCAAAGAAATCCATGAGACACAGACAAAAAAAGATTAGGAATCTCTGATCTACAGAAATCTATAAGTACATGAGAAGATCAGATCCTCCAAATAGAAGGGATGCTTGACTCTCTAAAAGACTTGAATGTCCTTTCCTACTGAGGGTAGAACTAATATCGTTCAATAAATGCTAGAGACAACCATATAGGTCCCTGGAGTAGGTGGAGGCTAGAGAAGAAAATAGAATTCTCTTAGCAATTTGTCTATCCTATCAGATAAAATAAAATAGTTTCATATTTTATTGTGAGGAGGAAAGGGAGAGTAGATCAAGGAAGTTCTTTCTTTCATTTGCCCCTTAAGTCCTTTCATTAGCCCCAGTGAACTTATCCCCTATAAAATATAGATATATAAATTCCTCTAGAGGAAGCAAAGATCTTTCCAGCACCAAGACCAAACACTATCAGTTTTTTGGACACTATGAGTCTATTGAAAATTGTTTATCTGTGCAGCAACCCTGAAATATACTTGGCTTTGGAGAGGAGGGGCAAACCACAGAAGACACTGAATCTCTAAGAAATTGTTTTGGACCCTGTGGAAGAGCCAAGGGATTCATTAAAATTTTAGGTAATTGCCTCACTGGCTCCCCTGAGATTTTGATTCTTTCTGATGGGAACTAAAATTCTTGAAAAATATTTTTTATGTCTGCTTGTGGGTTCCCATGACTCCTTTTTTAATCTGCATTTTCTATGATGCAAAATAAAGACTGTCTCATACAAGATATGAATTTAATACCTTCTGGGTTTTTATAGGAATTGGGAAATACTTTTTGCCTACATCTATCTTTGTTGTTGCAGCTAGATGGCTAAGTAGAGTGCCAGGCCTAGAATCAAGAAGACTCATTTTCATGAGTTCAAATTTGACCTCAGACATTTACCAGTTCTGTGATCCTGAACAAGTCACTTAACCTATTTTCATCAGTTGTTCATCTATTTTAAAAAATGAGGAAAAAAATGGCAAATCAATATAATATCTTAGTCAAGAAAAGCCCAAATAGAGTCATGAAGAGTTGGACACAACTGAACAACAAATTTTGAGGATTTTCTTGGAGGAAATTTAAATGGGGTCAAGGAAGCAAATTAGAAAAAGATACTTTTGCAATTAATACCCATGATCAGACCTGGTCTATGTGATTGTAGGGCCTGGGAGGAATGCTAGGTCATAGGTTATACTATATTTGAGGTTGTCCGGGTTTTTTTTTTCAGCCCGAGCTGAGAGCCCTTTTCTTTTTTGCTAAGAAAATCTAGATATGAATCAAATAATAATGTTCACAGGGAAAGTCCAGGGTGGGAGAAATTTATTCCCAAAGCTTCCCAGGATAAAATTCTTAGTAGGAACAATATGAGCCAAAATATGAGCCTCTGAAGAGGAACATTGATTAGGGGGTGTGTTGTAGGCTAAGCCTAAATTAGACAAGTCCAACCATTCAGGCTTGAGATTTAAAATACAAACATCACCCCCAGACTCTAAAATTCAATTAAAACTAACTTAACTAATTAGACATTAAAAGAATATCTTCCAAAATTAAAAAGATACAAACTGCTACTTCTCTCCACAGTCAGCAAGCCAGACACTTAAAGCTCAAAAATTACATCGGACAATCATATTCCTTTATATCTTTTATATCTTAAGTAGCAGTGAAATTAAAATGCCTCTCCTTTTGCTGTTCTTTTCCTCTTTCTTCAAAAAATAAGGAACAATCTATTTGATGCTAGAATAAAAGCCTACTGTATATATAGGGAAAAAGAGAATTTAGGAAATAAGGATGAAAGAGAAAGGAGGAAAGAACAAGAGTATTGCTCACAAACAAAAGCCTGCCTTAAGCAGCAGTAGCTCCTCCTCAACAGCCCTCTAGTTCTGTAATTGAACCTTGAAATATATCCAGTACAGCTAATATCATGGGGTATGAATTAAAGAGATATGTGAGAAGCATGTACAAATGAAGCCAGTACCTTGGTTCTGGAGTATGAAGCAAGGTAGAATGAAAAGAATATTGACTCTTACATCAAAAAATATGAGTGTAAATCCTTCCTCTGACCTTGGGCAACTCACCTCTGATCAGATCTTAATTCTCCCATCTGTAAAAAGAGCAAGTTATAATATATGACCTCTAAAGTCTCTTGCATTTCTAAATCTATGATTTCATAATCCCATGTTTACCAATTTAGTATCAACTTAGTGACAATAGACAAATATTTATTACAAAAAAATATTCCTCTGAAAAAATGTCTCCATTGATGAACTCTTGGGCAAGGCAGGGGGTTACATGGGCAAAAGTCATATTTATGGATCTACCATGTACACAAGATGAAGAAATATTTATTCAGATTTTTCAAGCCAAAACTTCTCCCCACAGTTGCTGAAGTCTAAACAAATATGTTCCTGAGTTGGCTGTCCACTTCTATCAAATTCAAAAGATAATTGCCCATCTTGTCATTTTACTTAACTCATACAGATCCAGTTAGTACATAAATTTCCTATTATTTTGTCCCTAGAATGCTAATGATGTGCCAGAATTCTGGCATAAACTCATAAATCTGCATTTCGAGCATTCTATTCTTCTGAGAGTATCTATTCCTTTTAGATTTTGTATGAGAGAACGTGAATTTTTAGACATTTCTTGGCACTGATATATTCTGATCTGATTTTTGTCACCAACATATCCCTAGTTACTAGTGGAGGTCATCATTGCCATTTTAGTTAGTATTCCACATGCTTAATATTGGGTTCCTTGAGGCAAAGAATTGCAGTAAACAAACTTTCCAATTGTTTCGTTCTTTCCCATCTCTAATTGTGTGGTCCTGTCTGTCACAACATTTATAATTCAAAGGAAAGAACATATTTCCTCTACCATCAAATTTGAAAAAGGAACTTTCTCAATAAGAATTCAGTGACTCATTGAGGAGTCAGTTACCAAGTATTACTATGATCTCATGTCATTGTATTCACACTATGAAGTTACTTTGCTTTGCACAGTGGATGAGCTCTGGAAAAGTTATGGGTAAATTGAATAATGTTTTAAATGAAGAGTGTAATATACTATTTTAAAAATGCTATTCAGATGTGATTCTCTTTGTAAATTAAAGCATCCTTTGGTAAATGATCGCAATCTAATTTATCTGGTTTATAAGCTTGGACTTCTTTATATTTAATTTTATTAAAACAGGACACATTTACAAATGATGAAGAAACTTTAAATTGTTTAAGCATTCCATGTTTGGATGCTAAAACTAATCACCAAAGCCATTTTTTAAAAGAAATAAGCATTGGAACTTTAAGAGATAATAACAATGTAGAAATTAAATGAAATGATCAGAAAGACTTAAACTAGTGATGTAAAGTGAAGAAAGTAGAACTAAGTGATAATTATGTATTAAAGTTACCAAAGAAAAAAGCAAATGAAGATAAAATGAAAACATAGGTCATTTTATCAATTGCAATGGCTTGTTTTAGTCAAGGAGAATAGATGATGAAACATAAACTTCTGCCTCTCAGTAGTGATAGAGGATATGATAACAACATATGGCATATGCTATGGTGGTTGTTTTGTTAGTTGGATTTTGCTTAACTTTTTTTGTTAGAAGAGAAGATTCAGTAATAGTAGAGAATGGAGTAAATTGGAAAATTGTTTTATAACACAAAATCCATAAATAAGAGTTAAAAAAAGAGAAAAAAGTGATAATAGTGATATGCAGTTTTATTGACTTTTCCAGCTCCAAAACCATATTTTTACCTTAGAGATTTAATTAACATTGCTCTTATTCTGGAAGGGGAAAGAGTGGACTGAAGGAAACTTTGAACTATCAGAATGGTTCCACTTTTGATAAGGTTCAAGAGACCAGAAGAAACCCAAGTTTTATTTTATTTTATCCTAAGGGCTTCAACCATTTCTAATTGAGAAGCATCTGGTGTGAGACTGACATTTCAAATATTCATAGAGCCCCAAATTCACAGCAATTAATTTTAAAAGCCTTTTTGCATTCAGTGCATTGAAGCATCCAATATCATTTCAGAACCTGGAATGAGGAACACTCATTTCCCTGCAGATGCTCTTTTCATTATAGAATATAGAAAGTATCTGAGGAGAAACAGCTGTGAGCAGAGAAACAATTCAGCTAGAAGATTCTTTTTTTTTAATTCAAAGTTACCACTATGCCATTTGTATGAGGGAAATTGATGTACTTTTATGAATGCTTTTACATATGTCTCTCGTCATTTTGACTAGACTGCAAACTCTCAAAAGACAGGAATTCTATCTTATATTTCTTCAGGACTTTAGTAAATACTTCATGTTGATAAGGAGATTTGGGTCTGGAATTAGAAGCAGACCTAGGTTCCAATCCTGATATCTAATAGTAGCTTTCATTGATCACTTACCTGTGTATTGTGTCTTACTTTTTGCACTTTACACACAAAATTCTCATGCTACTTTTGTCAGGGAAAGACTTGAGATAGCTATATCTCATAGATAGGAACAGTTCAAGACAGGTAGGTGACAGAGTGGATAGAATTATGGGACTGAAGTTTGGAAGACTATTTTCCTGAGTTCAAATTCAGCCTATACTTATTAGCTGTATGATCCTAGGTTAAGTCATTTAAACTTTTTTTGCCTTGTATGTAAAATGAACTAGAGAAGTAAATGGCAAACCACTCTTGCATCGTTACCAAGAAAACAAAGAATCAGACACAACTGAAAAGCTGCTGAACAACAGGAACAATTTAGAGAGTTGCCTAGAACACTGAGATGTGAAGTAACTTGACAAAAGTCACACAGCCAGTAGAGATAAAACATGTATCCAGATCTTCTTGGCTCACAGATCTCTCCATTATTTATCTCTGTTGCCTCTCTTTGAGAGTAAGTAACATAAGTATTATTCTCTTCATTTAACAGGTGGGGAAAAAACAGACTTAGGCATCATCTGACTGTTGAATGTTAAAACTAATTAATATACTTAATCAATTAACAAGGCCTGGATTAGTTCTAGTTCATTGTATTTTCAAAAAATGGAGAACTTACAAAATCCAGGGATAATAACATAGAGGAGAAAAGGCTAAGTGAAAGTGAGCAGTAATATTTCAATTTTCCTCCTTCCCTTGTATCATGAAGGAACATTGTGGAAATATAGAGGCAACCCTTATGCATATAATATGAAATATGTGACCAAATATAATATCATTCATTAGCAGAAAATGATTTCCTAAGAGGAGGGGGGAATATTGTTAATGATAAATGAACAAAGAAGAGGTAGCTTGGCACAAGAGATAGAAAATCAACTGAGTCAGAAGACCTGATTCACATTCTGCCTCTGACTTATACTGGCTATGTGACCCTTAACACGTCATATAACCTTTCTTTTGGTGGTCCAGATAACGTATCAAGATTACAATTTGTAGGAAGGTGTAGATGCGAAGGAACTGCCCATACCAATTAAATCAGAGGTCCGGGTTTTCTTTTTTTAAAAGGATAAGATATAATAAGATCTATAAATTAGAAAAAGATACATATAATTCACATTGCATAAGGAGCTTTTTTGTCAATTTCCTGGCTATTTTTTCACATGCCATGATAAAGAATTATAAAACTCTGGGTTCACACCTGTAAATATATTAAAATGAACAATAGTTAGAAGGCATCATCATATAATATAATATAGAAAACCTGACAATGAAAACCAGGACAGTGTCACTATGGGGCATTTCTAATCTTAATCTACAATTTCTAATCTTAATCTATAATTAAAGGCTAAAATGTAAAAAATAAATAAATAAAAGCAAAGAATTTGAAGGAAAGTTTTGAGGAAAGAAAGCGAAAGATTGAAACTAGCTCAGTAGGAATACCAGAAAAATCAAGTTACCTTTCCCAAATGAATTTAGACCAAACTCTGGTCAAAGCTTCAGTAACTCATGGTAAACTCTTACTGTTATAGGGTAACATTGGCTCATGGTTAAAAATGGTTTGAAAGTTAGATCATAAGGAAGGTTTCAAAGAAGATTAGAGAATAGGATTTTTAGAACCTGGAACAGAAAGGTACTAATTTTCTATGTGATTTACTAAGTTTTTATGAATATACTTTTCTAACAAGAGAGAATATAACCTCAAAGAACCTAAGTTAATTGACAATGAATGGGACCACATCAATTTTTAGCTATTGCCTACAAAGGTTCACATTTTCTCTCTACAAATAGACTAAGGAAAGAAAATTTTATTCAGATCAGAGGTTCATAGATTTAGAATTGCGAGGGACCATGGAGCTCATCTAAACCATTCCCTTAATTTTACAGATGAGGAACCTGAGTAACAAGAATGTTCTTTCCTACACATGATTTTTTTAATTAAGGAGAAATGGATTCCAGTATGTCCATATACCTTCTTACAAGATTGTGTTCATTAGTGCCTTAAATCAATTAGATGTCCTGAAAATGTAATGAGAGACAAAAAAAAATCAAATTAGTCAGTATTAACTCATTTATCTGAAAAAAATCTTTGCTCTCACTAAAAGTGGTAGGCATTTACTGATAGTCTTTGATAAGATCAAGAAAGCCATATGTTTGTGTTACCATAAAATTCTCATATTCCTCTGACATAATACCTTTAGACTCTCAGACTTTAATCAACAACTCAAATTTATCTTATAAGTATTTTAGATAGATTTCTAATGGAAACTGTTGTTCTTCAAAAATGGAGAGCTTGAATCATGAGTTTCAGATTTAGGAACTTTAAAAGAACTTCAGCTTTGGCAATATTAATACTCAAGTAATTTCCTTTGAATTAAAATGTCACTTCATTGAAAATAAATCTATATTAGAAAAGCAATAAAGATTTTTATAACATAGGGATAGTCTCGAGAAATAAGTGTAGTGGATAGAGAGTCAGTCTCACAGTCAGGAAGACCTGATCTCAAGTCTTAGCTCCAACACATACTGGTTGGATGGTCCTGAAAAGTCATTCAATCATATCTATTTCTGAATCATCTTATTATCTTATCCCAATCAGTGCTTGGGATTTGGAGTGTATGATCTTCTTTGAAGGAAACATATAAACTGATCATTGAAGCCAGTTAGGGTGAGGCTCTAAGTAAGGATAGAAAGCATTCTAGGCATGGGAGACAGACTTTCTAAAGGAAGTAAAATTTCCTGTATTGGAACTGCAGATGGTTCTGGTTGATTAGATCATGGAGTGCTTGAGGGGGAATCATATGGAATTAGTTCTGAAAGAGAAGCCAGAGCTTTAAATGCCAAACAGAGAAGCTTATGTTTTATCCTAAGGTTAAGGAGAGTCTTTAAAGATGCTTGCTTCATAGGGGAGTAACATGATTATATTTGCATTTTAGGAATACCAACTGTGTTTGGATTAGAGAAGTTGGATGATAGATGACTAATTAGGGAGATAATTGCAATGATCCCTGGAAGGAAGCAATGAGGATTTGAACTAGGGTGATCTTAGTATGAGTAGAGAGGGAAAAAATGGTAAGATTTGGCAACTGGGCAGATATGAGTGTGAGAAAAAGTAAAGAGTCAAGGATGATTTCTAAGTCATGAATCTAGAAGATGAGTAGTAACCTTAAACGAAATAGGGAAATTAAGAGGGGGGTAATAAAGCCTGGAATAACCAATGGTAAGGCCTGATGATCTTACTAAAAGGGTTATAGTTGGTGACTTCCACTTCATCCAAGAGTTGTGACCAGTGGCCCAATGGAACCTGGGTAATGCTAGGGATTGAGCAAAAAGGGAAAGACAAGTATTGAAGATGGTCTTTTCAACTGTCTTTTCAACTGAGGTCTGGGGAGTGGCAATTGAGATGGTAGTGATATATTTGGCATATGCTACTTTCTCTCATTCCTTCAAGATGACTTGCTGCTTTGGCTAGGATAGCTTACCCACACCAGTGATAGCAGAATAAAGTGTAAATATTAGTTGACTCTTGCTAGTTATCTTTCAACAAAATCTAAGAGTTGGGGAGTTTGTCTTATATTTGTCATACATCTATAGTCTAATCTTCCCATTTTACAGATGAGGAAACTAAGTCCCCCAAAGTTTAAGTTATAAATACATGTCAAAGTCATTCAGTGGCTAAGCCAGGATCCAAGAGCCTCTGTTTCCAAATCTAATCATCTTTCCTCTATATCATGCTATTTCTTTCAAAGCATTTTTATACAGTAAAAGCTGCTGAAAAAATGTTTGTTGATTAACTATTTGATAGCTAACAACAAAATCTTATGTAGAGACAAAAATGTCTTAAAATCTCTGTTGACTCTAGGATAGAATATAAACTCTTCTATTCAACTTTTAAAAAGTCCTTCATGACCTAGATCTAGCCTGTCTCTTCAGATAGACAGAAACTGTCACTGGTTCTGTTTATCTGCTCTCTCTGGCCTTTGCAAAGAATTTTGTCTTCCCAGTCATAAAACAGTGCATGATTTAATTCAATATTTCAAGCTTCACCTAGAGTGGTGTGATAGCACTTGGTTATTCATGTACATTAGACATTTTGAAAGATAAGAATGAGACTTTTTCATTCATGCAATGATTGCATTCCAGTGATTAATTATAAAACAATGAACACATGGTCATATGTTAAAAATATTATGAGAAAAATGATAGTAACAACAACAGAAAAGTATTTGTTCGAGTTAAAGTGAATCTCATTGCCAACTAAGACTATAGAACCTAAAAAAATGAACTTTACATGTACATATGATCCGCCCTAAAGATCTAGAGATGATCATGCCATCATTTTTTTTTTTCTTCAAATACTCCCCTTGGTATTTGGTTTTGAGGAAAATATTTTATAACCCTGGACAATGTTTATCACAGCTGACCAAAGACTGAAAAAAAAACAACCTAATTTGGAATCAACTATATAACTATTCATCCAACCATCATGCTTTGTTGTGGAACAAGCTACAAAAAATACATGCCAACTACTTTCTCCATGCCAATTTCAACATATTCAAAGGAAATCTTGGATAATGTTTCTGTGTTTGGTTATACTTAATTGAAGTGGCTAGTCTGCTACTGTTAAACCCAAGGAAGTACTGGAAAAAAATGAAGTCAAAAGTCAGAGAGTTCTTCTCATTATTAAAGAGAGACTTTGAAGTAGTCAAACCCTAAAAAACTAATGCAATGTTCTCCATTGAGTTTCATGATATTACTGCACTTTTGTTGTCATATACCATATGAAAAAAGAAATGAAGCAATTTTCCTAAACATACACCATATGCTATATATCACAGCAGTCAAACTAAAATAAAGGTGGATTTTGTGCATGTTTTGATGGTAAGTTCATTGCTGAGGATATTGCCTCTCCTGATGCATTTCACAATTTCAGCATGACTTTTCACCCTAACAGTACTCTGTCCGTTGGTTTTCATGAATTCTCCATAGACAATACTCTCAGTATGCTAGATTAATCATGGAATCAAAAAATCTTAGAGTTGAAAGAGACTTCTATGGTCATTTATTTGAGTGGAAAACCCTCTACAACATCTTCTGACAACTGATCACCTACCTAGCCTCCATCAAAAATAGTAGAGAACCTTCTCCCTTCAGAGGTAGTTCATTCTAATTTAGTTTTGAAGAAAATATTGTTTAATACTGGACAATTTTTATCATAGCTGATCAAGGAGTTAAAAAAATAATTGGGAATCAACTGTATAACTATTCATCCAGCCACCAAGGCCTGATGTTCTGATTGTTTGGATGTTTTCCCTATAATGAGCCAAAAATTGTTCCTATTTCTGTCCTCTATAAACAAATGCAAGTCTAATCCTGCTTTTCTATATCAACCCTTCAAAAATCTTAAAAACAGCTAGCCACTCACTCATATTCTAGCACCTTGCATAGTTACCTCAGTTTCCTGATTTATTGATATCTTTCTGGGATATATCCCTTGCATTATCATAAACTTAACTTTAAATGGCATGACTTCAAATCCCATTACTACTATCATCTCTCTCCTCTTAATATGATTAAGTACCTCTTGTGGAGGTACTTCATAAAACATGATACCTAGAGCTCAATGCACTTCTCCAGACAAGACCTCATTAATAGAGAATATATGAAACTAAAACTTCTCTCTTTCTAGAATCCATGAAGACTAATATCATCTACTCTCTTTTTGGGTTACTGAATTATCACATTTCCCCATATATAAGACACCATTTTTTTATTTTGAATTTTTTTATACATTTTCCCTTCTCTTGTTTCCCTCCCCCCACCCCACCCCCACCGAAGGCAGTCTGTTAGTCTTTACATTGTTTCCATGGTTGAATGTGATGAGAGAGAAATCATATCCATAAGGAAGAAAAATAAAGTATTGTGCCTGATTGTTGTACTAATGGAATGAGCAAGTCCATCAAGGTTCATCATCACCCCCATGTTGCTGTTAGGGTGAACAATGTTCCTCTGGTTCTGATCATCTTGCTCAGCATCAGTCCATGAAAATCTTACTGGGCTTCCATGAATTCCCATCCCTCCTGGTTTCTAATGGAATAATAATTTTCCATAACATACATATATCACAGTTTGCTATGTCATTCTCCAATTGAAGGACATTTACTTAATTTCCAATTCTTTGCCACCACGAACAGAGCTGCTATGAATATTTTTGTACAATATTTTTTATACATTATTTTTATACATTTTTATACATTACTAAAATATTCTTGATTAAGAGTAAACATAATACCCCTCCCCCCAAAAATATATACCCTTATGAGATATAAAGTAAAGGAAAGAGAAAATAAACATGTTTCAGTCTGTGTTCTGATACCATTAACTCTGTCTCAGGTGGATCACATTCTGTATGATAAGTCCATCATAGAAGTTACTTCCATATTTTTCCATTGTTGCTGTTGTTGATTGTAATTCCCTCCATCCATTCCTCCCCATTACCATATAATATCTTTTCTCTCTTCTTTCACTCTTTCCCTCTTCTAAAATGTGTTATAGGGTAGCTGAGGAGACTGACTATCAGCCCTGGGGTCAAGAGTCCCCAAGCCCACATACCACCCCTGAGACCCAGCAACCACCCAGCCCTGTGGTCCTGGACAGGCCACCTAATCCCAGCCCCTTGCAAGAAGTAAAAAAGAAAATGTGTTATATCTGATTATTCTCTCCTGTGATATACCCTCTCCTCTTTTACCCACATCCCCCCTTTCCCCCTTTCCCCTTCTCTCCTTTTTACTCTAGATGTCTATACCCTTTTGAGTATGTATGCTATTTCCTCTCTGAGTCATTTCTGGTGAGAGTGAAAGTTCCCTCATTCCCCCTCACCCTCCCCTCCTTCCATATCATTGCAAAAGCTCATTGTAAAAAAAATATATCTTTTATAAGAAATATCTTAGCCTATTCCACCTCTCCTTTCTCTTACTCCCAGTGTATTTCCCTTTTAGCCATTGACTCCATTTTTTTACTATATATTATGCCTTCAAATTCAGCTCTCTCCTGTGCTTCATCTATAAAAGCTCCTTCTACCTGCTCTATTAAATGAGAAGTTTAATATGAGTATTATCAGTATCATTTTTCTATGCAGGAATACATGCAATTCATCAGCATTAAGTCCCTCATATTTTACCCTTCTCCTCCACTCTCTATGCTTCACCTGAGTCCTGTATTTGAAGGTCAAACTTTCTGTTCAGCTCTGGTTGTTTCAACAGGAATATTTGAAATTCCCCTGTTTCATTGAAAGTCTATCTTTTCCCCTGGATGTTCAGTTTTGTTGGATAGTTGATTCTTGATTGCATTCCAAGCTCTTTTGCCTTCCGGAATATTATATTCCAAGCCCTATGAGCCCTTAATGTAGTTGCTGCTAAGTTTTGTGTGATCCTTACTGCAGCTCCATGATATTTGAATTAGGTCCTTCTGGCTGCTTGTAAAAATTTTCTCTTTGACTTGGGAGTTCTGGAATTTGGCTATAATATTCCTGGGAGTTGGGGTTGTTTTGGATCTCTTTCTGGGGGAGATCGGTGGATTCTCTCAATTTCTATTTTGTCCTCTGCTTCTAGGATATCTGAACAATTTTCCTTTAGCATTTCTTTAAAAATGAGGTCAAGGCTCTTTTCCTGATCATGACTTTCAGGTATCCCAAGAATTTTAAAATTATCTTTCCTGAATCTTTTTTCCAGATCAGTTGTTTTTTTCAATGAGATGTTTCATACTTTCTTGTAATTTTTCATTCTTTTGGTGTTGAAGTATTGTGTCTTGACTTCTCATAAAGTCATCAGCTTCCTTTAGCTCCAGTCTACATCTGGAAGATTTGTTTTCCTCAGAGAGCTTTCTTATCTCCTTTTCCGTCTGGCCAATTCTGCTTTTTAAAGCCTTCTTCTCTTCAATAACTTTTTTGAACTGTTTTATCTATTTGACTTATGCTGGTTTTTAACATGTTATTTTCTTCAGCATCTTTTGGATCCCCTTGACAAAGCTGCTGACTTCTTTTTCATGTTTTTCTTGCATCTCTCTCATTTCTTTTCCCAATTTTTATTATATCTCCCTTACTTGATTTTCAAAATCTTTTCTGAGCTCTATCATAGCCTGAGCCCAACTTCTAGTTTTCTTGGAGTCTTTAGATGCAGGAGCTTGTACTTCCTCATCTTCAGATTGAGTATTTTGATCCTTCTTGGGATCATAGACAAAGAATTTCTCAATAGTGTTCCTCTTTGTTCTCTTTTTACTCATTTCTCCAGCCTGTGCCTGGTTTTGGGGTGCTCCCTGAGCTTTTGAGTATTATTGGGACACAAACTTTGGGGAGGTTTTTTGGGATACCCCACTGGGACCTTTATTCCCCCCAGGTCTTATGCTCTCTTGCCTGTGCTTTGATATGTAGATGACCACAGGCACTCCCCTCTGCCCTGGAGTTGTGAGGAGGGGCCCTGCTATCTTAGTATGGAAGGCCAAACTGCAACTTGGATCTGAGTGTGGGCAAACAGTAGAGTCCTGCTCCAGGGAGAGTAGAGAGATTTCTGCAGTTTCCCCTGACCCCCTTACCATCTGTGAGCTGTGCTCTGGAGGTGCAGGCTGGTTTCCCCTGCCGCAGGTTCTTGCCACAGGGCTGCTGTGAGGCCAGTGCTCCTCACTCCACACTCATTTTGGTGCAACAGAGTTCTCTCATCTCCCTTTCAAGCTGTTTCCAGTGATCCCTGGGCTGGGCTGGGCTGGGCTGGGCTGGGCTGCACTGAGCTGCCAGGGGCTTTGGTCTACTCCCCCACCCCCAAAACACACCTTTCCCACAGAACTTAGAAGGTATCTTGGACTGGAAAATGTATCACTCATTCTGTGTGTTCTGCCCCTCTAAATTTTGGTTAGAGTCATAATTTGGGGCTTTGGAAATTTTTTTGGGGGGAAGGAGTTTCTGGGAAATGCTGCCTTCACACTGCCATCTTGACTCTGCCCCTCAAGACACAACATTTTTTGAAAAATTGGGGGTCTTAAAAACTGGAAAAATCTAATATAGTGGTTTTAATTTTTTTTAATTTGCATTTCCCTCTTTTTCATGCTTGTTGTCTTTGCACTCATTGTTTTGCATTTGTTAATGGTATATTAAGCTATGTTTTGCCATGTTCTACCCATAAATGGAACAGAAAATATTTTTGTACAGTGTTGAATTTAAGTTCAAAGTGATTCAGTTTTCAAAGGTGAATGGAAATTGTGCTGCAGAATGTCAGCTTGGTCCTCCCCAATTGAGAAAATAATCCTAGACTGACTTAGGAAGAAAAAACCCTACTGAAAACGCCAGGGCAGAAGAAGGCCATGATAGACAAGTAGCAAAATGGTCTGTTAGAGGGTGGATTGAAGAGCAAAGGGCCATTGAAATTCCTGTGTCTACAAAGATGTTTCAGCAGGAGGCAAGAATAATTGCTGATGAGAAGGAAGTGACTGATGTCAAAGGAGAACACAATTGGTGCTTCAGATTCATGAAATGCAATGGACTGAGCATGTGTGTACACACACACACACACACACACACACACACACACACACACACCAGACTTGCCCAGAAAGAGCTTATGGTCAACCCCAGACCAGAAAACAGGCAGGAGAGCAGTCAGAACCTCTCCTAAGACAATGATTCATCATCCAACAACAAGCTAATGGATGGGAATTCTATGAGTGATGAGGAATGAATGAGCCTATGTATGAATTTTATGATGAATAAAATTAGTTCAATAATTTTATGTAATATACATTTTTTCAAATTTCAGACCCCCAAATTAAGGTGCATCTTATAAATAGGATAATATGTAGTGTTGGCATTGGACCCTGGAACTTGAAAAATGAACTTTGTAATATACAAAATCCTCAGGTATTATTTACTTGACCTAGGACAATTCTCTTTTGTATACTTGGGCAGATATTTGTAGTATTTCATTTTTCCCCTGATTAAATGTAAAAACAATTTTAACCTTCATTGTTAAAATTTGAGTTCATAATTCTCTCCTTCCCTCCTCATCTCTACCTCTGTTAAGAAACAATTTTACACAGTTTATACATGTATATTCATGTAAAACATGTTTCCATATTAGTCATGTTATAAAAGAAATCATTGTCCAAAAAAATAACCACAAAGAAGAATAAAGAAAATTTTTAAAGTGCATTTTAATCTGTATCGAGACATATCAGACTGGGGATGGATAGTATTTTTCATCATAATTCCTTCATATTTATTTTGGAACATTCTATTGTACAGCGAATTTTTTTGAGCCTATGTATAATTACTTTGCATTTGTCCATATTAAATTTCAGATTATAGAAGCAGGCCATTATTCTAACTTGCAAAGATCTTTTTGTATTATAGTTTTTAATCTGACATGTTAGCTTTTCCTCCAAGCTTTGTTATAGCTCACAAATTTGAAAAAGTATACCATCTAAACTATCATTTAAGTCACTGAAACCATTCTGAGTTGCACAAGACCAAGGCCAAAGGGTCTAAGTTCACCTCCATGAAGATGACACCTAAATTTACATATCTAGTTCCTATCTCTAACTTTGATCTGTCCCTTATCACAAAATACAATTAATTTCCTTTGTAACCTTATGTGAATTATTTTATGCATTTTAAAAGGATTATTCTTGTAAGGATGACAAAGTTTCAAAAGCTTTCATCAGACTGCCAAAGGGGTCCATGACACCAAAAAAAGTGCTTAAGAACTAAATTAAAAACAGATGAATTCTAAGATTTCTCCTAGCTCTCTTATTCTGATCTATTGACAAAGGGTAGAAGGTCTTTATCAGGAGAAAGTCACTAAATACTAGGTATGTCTCAAAGTTCCAATTAAAATATGACAAATTTTGACCCTCATCTCCTAATGTCTCATAATCTCTGACAATGGAAAGAATAGAAGAATTAAATATATATGTATATTTTATATATATATATATATATATATATGCATATGTATGCATTGATTCAATGACATTCTCCAAGCAGGCTTGTTTAGCAAGGCCATTTAAAATATTAACCATCTATTTTCTAAAAAGCCATTTTTTTCTCAAATCAATTCAGAGGAACAAAAAAGAGAAGTCACATGATGCACATTAAATTCACAGCCATGGTTCATCTGGAGCCCTGGGCACCTCTCCCTATTTTCAAGGGTGAAAATCAATTGAGGGGGTGTTTCTGATATTTGACAATGTGGACAGATTTCAAAACATTTGTCTGAAATATTGGAAGGCACAGGAACTCTTATCAACACTAATGTTATTTGAGATAGAGTTAGTCACAGATTGCTCCTTGCAGTGTTTTCTTTTATGAATTATATTTCAAGAATAGTCCTTTAAAGTGACCTTGTTTTCTTTAGTGAACAAGCTTTTATGTTTTCTTTTTCCTCTGCCTCCTCCAACAAATTGAGTATCCTAACATTTATTGAGCACCCACTTGGAGTGTGTGACTCTATTGTGACCTGACTATTAAAATTTAGGAAAAGTATCAAGGCTACTTTTGTCAATGGATTCTACTTGGTCAGATCCTAATTTGTGAGTGAATGAGAGTTCTCCCCATCCCTTTTAGCCGCCCACCAGAAAACCTGTTTTGACAATCCACCCTCTTATTATCTCCCTTCTTCCCAGCTGGATCAACAATCTTCTAGACTGCACCACCAGAAGCCATGTACTCTCTCTCTCTCTCTCTCTGGGGAATTTATACCACTAATTTTGGGGATGTTGTCCTCGTTTGGTTGGTAGAGAAGTGAATGAAACTCCCTGAACCCACCGTATCTGACCCACCCCAGATCATGCTTCTCAGTTCATTCAACTATCCATGAAGAAAGTAAGGCCTTCCTGGGCATTTTGCCATCTATCCTGCAGCCTATATGCCACCCTTATCCCATCCCCTTGATACTTCTCCTTGATCCTCTGCAAATAGTTTCCAAATTTATTATCCCTGATACTGAAAATGTTGTAACAATTAATTAATTACTCTATAGCTCACAATCCCTTTGATTCCACACAGTAATCATTCCTCCCTTTCCCAGTCACCTCTTCCCTATATACAGTCTTCTTTTATTAGTTTGGTAAGGGCTGGGAACTATTTCACCTTTCTATTTGGTATTCTGACAACTAACATAGAATCTGTCACATGGTGTTTACTTAAATAATTTTTTTCTCTCATTTTTCATTCAGAAGAGACTAAATTACAAGGTAACATAATGGGTGTTCACAAATGTCTGAATGAATGTTTGGAATGAATGATTGAATGAATACGGGCATTTACAAAAGCTGCTTGAAGAAAATAACATATACAACAAAATTCAATCATGCATAATGAAAAAGAAGACTATTGATCAAGAGATAGAACAGTTTCCAGGTTGTAGTTAAATTCAGAAGAACCTGTGGAACAACCAGCAAGAATGCATAAAAGAAAAAGCAGAGAGAGAAGGACTTGAGTAATGTTCCATTTGTTAGCACAACACAGCATGGAAGGCAGGGCAGCTGAACTGTGGGAGTAGTGAGGCAATATAATAGCCTATAGTAGTGCAGTCAGTGTCTTTCCCACACTGGAGCTGCCTTCAGACAGGGTTTTCACTGCTGACTTTTGAGACTAGCTTTCCTGATACTATTTTTTCAAAACTTTGTAGCATTGGAGCTACAATGAGATAGAAAAGAGGTTTCTTGTTGTAGCAGGACAAGCCCATTGAGTTTGGTTTATGGATTTTTTTTCCCATCTCTACTCCTATGACTTCTGATTGTTCTCTGTTTCCCTTTGAAATCACTTCACAATCTGACTCCAACTTATCTTTCCAACCTCATTAGCCAGTACCACTACCACCACTGCCCTGCCCTCTACAATCTGCTGGTCTTCTCTCTGCCTTCTATCTCCTGTCTTGAAGCCTTTTCATCTGCCATCCTCTGTTTTGGGAATGTAATCTCTTCTTACTTCCAGTTCCTGACTTCTACTAAATTGCGATTCAGGCACCATCTTCTTCATAAGGTCTTTCCTGAATTCTATAATCGCTAGTACAAAACAATCTTGCATTTAATTACTTTATATGTATGTAATTTTTCATTTTATATTTATGTGGCATATATCTTTATATATACCCTGGTTTCCCTCATTAGAATGTAAGCTCATCTTGAGTAGTGATTATTTCATTATTTATGCATGCATTCCTAGTATCTAGCACAATGTCCAGAACACAACTGATTCATGTCCTTTGTTCACAAAGAGGACCAAAATGATATCACTTATTGGAATCAAGGTACAGTGTGTGACTGATTGCCTAATAAGAGTTTGGAAGGCTCTACCACAGTCTGGGAACACAGTAAATGCTTCATAAATATTTATTGATTGGTTGATTATAGGGTCTACTTTTTCTGTGCTGGATAGCTATGGTTAGAAAAGGTGGAGGAGAAAAACCATATAGCCAGCATTTTGAGTTTTGAGAGGTCAAAGTTATGGAGAAGACCAAACACATTTTGGCCAAGAATAAATCTGCACTAACTGCAGCACCTTCTGAGCCCTTTCTATCCCTCAGGGTATATTAATGTCAGATTTGTGAGGAGGGAGTTTCTGACAGTCGGAGGTTGCAGAATTCTCAAGCTACATCAGACTAATGCTTTCTGCACCACTACCTCCCTCCACTTCTGACCATCTCTTCTTCTATCCATCCATAATGATACATAGTAGGTGTTTAATAAATGTTTATTGGCTGACTGATGGTAATAAGAACCATTTGAGTATACAGCTGAAATAAGGAATATCAAAAAATAGCTTCAAGTGGATATTCCATATCCCCTGTCAGAGGTAATTTGTGTCAGTTCTCTTGCCTAGAGTCCCACAGAGCCCTACTAGACACAGTTATGTAGTACTCCTGCCTTCATTAGCATGTTATTGCCCCAGGTTCAGTCCACAGGGAGTGTGGTACATAGAATGCTCAGTATCTATTTAACAAATTCTCTCATCTAATCAGAATGCCAAAGGACAGAAAAGACAAACATAGATTTGTAAAAGCAACTTCATTTGGCAAAGAAAAAAAATAAGTTGTAGTATTTCCCCCCCAAAAAAATCCTCATGAACTTTGATGCCTAATAGCTCATGACTATTTTCTTAGTAGATATGTTTGGGTCCAGGGCTAGCCATGGGCAAGACTGTAAAGTATTTCATTTGATCTTCCTTCTATTATTGAACATACATTTATTAAATGCTTAGTGTGTATGGAGCATTGTTCTAGGTGATGGAAGAGATACTGAACTTAGAAAAGACAAGGCAGCAGTCCTCATGGTTCTCACAATCCAGTGAGACAAACACAGAGAACAATAATATGACATTATAAATATTATTTATCATAATATATTACATTATAAATTGGATAGAGAACTACAAAACAAAATATTATGCAAAGTTCAAAGAGAAAGATCCTCCCTAAAAAGGTAAATCATCAATAAGGTTTCATACAGGATGTTCTACTTGAGTTAGATTTTAATGTTTATATAGAAATTCAGCAGGTGAATAAGGAAAAGGAAAGCATTTCTGATATAACAGCATAAGAAAAGGCACAAAGGTGGAAAGAAGTATGGCAAAAAGATAACTGGTTCAACTGAATGTAGAGGGTGTAAGGTGAATTTAAGATAGGACTAAAATAGATCATGGAAAACATTTAATTCCAGGTAAAGGAATTTGAACTTTATTCTGGAGTCAACTCAAAGAACTTTTCTTTTTTCTTTTCTTTTTGTCTATATTTTTGGTAACGCAATGGGGTTCAATGATTTGCCCAAGGTCACAGAGCAAAGTAATCATTAAGTGTCTAAGGTAGGATTTGAACTCAGGTCCTCCTGACTCCAGGGTCACTGCTCTATCCACTGTGCCACCTAGCTGCCCCCAATAAACTTTTCTTGAGTAAAAGAATGATATGACCAGAAATATTCCTAAGAAAAATTCTCGGGACAGGTCTCTGATGTTTAAACCTTGAACTTTCTAAAAATTTTTATTACCTTTTAACTATCTTCATCCTCAGGGCTTTCCAACCATCATGGTTGGTCTCTCAAAGAGAGGAAAGCATTTGAATGATAAATTCAAAATAAAGCACTAGTTCTCTAATTGCATATTAAAGGAAGACCTCTCAGAAAACAGAATGATGCCCACAAAGGAATCAACCACTCAGGTTGGAATTTCAGATTAGTTGGGGAGACATGAAGAGAGAGGGCATTTCTTGACTGTTCCAAAATCATACCACCTAGGCAAGTGTCTACTTCTTGGAAGTAACATGGTAAAAGGTAAAGAGAGCTGAATTTGGAGTCAAAGGCTATGTGTTTGAATCCTGATTCTGCCATGACTACATATGTAGCTTTGGCTCAGTTACTTTAGCTCTCTGGACCTCCATTTCATCATCTATAAACTAGATGAACTCTAAGGTACCTTCCAGATCTAAAACCCATAACTCTGTGATCTATGTATGTTCTGTCCTGATTATTTGAAGGTGCATCTGCCTAGGCAGATTTTCTGAACAGAGTCCTAAGAACACTAAGGACTATTGCTACTTTAGAATACTCCTGTTCCTAATTTAAAGGGCATACAAAGCAAGCAGAGCCATAATTAGGAATTCCAGGATGTGTGTGAGGGGGTTTGGTTAAGATATGACCACTCCTATGTATGAGTCAGGCAGGCTAGAGATAGAAGTTCTGGAGAGGTTAAGGAGGTTAAAGAATTGAAAGGCTGGGATTTTTAGACAGGAAAAGTTGGAGTAGGAAATTAAATTATGACTCAAGTGCTAAATGTTTTGGGGGGAGGAAGGAAAGTATTTTGAAGTTCCCTAAATGACAGTCCCATATATCTGAACAAAATGGAGTGAACTTTAAAAAAAAAAAGTATATGCTGAGTAATGGTGGCAGAAGGAGGGTCTGAAAGTGGTTACATGAAACATAACTTTTCCTTCTGGCCTGTGTAAGAAGTGGTAATCCTGCTTTGGAGAGGTAACAGAGATCTGGTGTCTTCTGTAGAAAATTAGGCTTCAGTAAGTAGTAGATAAGGGAAGGAGTGTAGGAGGAAGAAATCAAAGATGGAGATAAGTTGGTAACAAAATCCAGAGGGTACAGTGGAAATAGTGGGAAGAGCTGAGTAGGGTTTAGAGAGGATTAGGACTGATTTTACTCCTGTGGATAGTGGATACCAGTATAGACTGACTATGATTCTCCTCTTTCCTTTTATCCATGGCATTACTCAGTTGTACAGATTTCCTGTCTAGAAGAATGGGAGAATGAAAGTAAGTTGGGGAATGGTAAGCAAGCTTTGAGAGGAGTATGAAGGCTATGGAACTTTGGGGAATAGCAGCCCTGGAGGATGGAATAGGCTGCTTAAGTAGGTAACATGTTTTATTTTTAATAACTTATTAGCCCCTTAGGCAAAGCTCTTGCTGCCTCACCCTAGTTATAGCTCTACATGCAGAACAGCAAACAAAAGGACCACTGCTCCTCTTTTCCTGAGCTATTATATGCATGTATGACCAGGTGCAGAAATGTACATATTGGTAGAAACTGAAAATTACTGGCCCAATAAAAAGCTGTCAGATTCAAAAAGAAAAGAAATGATGTCTTACATTATAATTGAAAACTTTTATTTTTTTCCTAATAGGCACTTTGGTTCATAAATCATAGGGCTGTAAAAATCTATGAATTAGAAGATTTAGTTGAAAAAAGCCATTGGGTGGACTGTCTTCCCATACAGAGAAAATTAGGTCTTTCACACAGACAGCTGCTCTTCTCTGTTCTGCTAAGTAGGTCAGCAGTTTTTTAAGGTGACTAATAGCCTACATTTAGGAAAATGTAATATTGTGTTTGCTAAGTTTAATGACAAAGACAGAAAACCTCAAAATCCTTAGAACTTAATGTTAGTTTGAAAAGCATAGAGAGGACCACCTACTTAGCAGTGGCTTTTCCAAAATCTGAGATTCTTTGTTCTTTCCTCTTTCAGAATCTTTTCATGCCCTGACTGCCTCCTTCCCATTGCTTCTCATCAGTTTCTTTGCTTCCTCAATACCCTTTCCCTGTTAACACTAAATCATTAAATAGTTTCAGTCTCTGGGCCAGGGAGCATCATCAACTAAGCAACATTTTACTAAGAACCACTTGCTTCTTTGCATCAGTCAGTTGGCAAACAAGTACTGATTTAAGTTCCAGGGATACATAGAAAGGCAAAAAATCCATTCCTAACCCTCAAGAAGCTCATATTCTAATGGAAGAGACACCTGGCAACAGCTATGTACAAACAAGATATTTAAGGAAACACTGGAGAAAATCAATAAAGGGGAGGAAGGTATTAATATTAAGAGAGCTCAAGAAAGGTAGAATGTTAGTTGAGACTTGAGTCAGAAATCATGGGAGGAATGTCTTTTTGGGGGGATATAAAGTCTAGTTAGAGGAATGGCAAGACCAGTGCCATTAAATCACAAAGTACCTGATGAGGAATAAGATGTGAGAAGACTGGAAAAGTAACATGGGAATAGGTTTGTTTTGTTTTGTTTTTTCCTCTAGATCTGGATACAAAAGAAAAAATCAAATAGTCCTCTTTCCATGTTATCTCTCCTAGCTCTATCTGATCAGCTGTCTTATTCTAATCACTAAGAAGATCATAAAAGAAAAATGTAGTTAAAGTGTTAAAATGTTATATCTATTAAAGGGGGTCATCCTTATTCACTTCCATTCATATAAAGCAGGGACCAGTCTTTGTTTCAAAATTCTCTCCCACAAAATTTAATGGGAATGAAAATCAGATAAAAATAGTATCTTATTCCAAAGATATTTTGAAATATTGACATAATGTGGATGATTCTTCTGCTAGAGGTAATCAGATCAAGTTTTCTATGAAGGATTTAAAAGCACTGAACCATAAAAAATGTTAATTGAGACTCATGGTGTTTCATATTGTGTTTCATAGTGTTTTAATGACAATCTATTCTCTACACACAGCTGCCAAAATAATTTGTAAGCTCCCTGAGAGCAGAGACTATTTTTTCTTTTCTTTGTATCTCAGTGTCTAGAAGACAATATTTCAGTCCATTTTTTAGATATGTCTGACATGTGACCCCTTTTGGGGTTCTCTTGGCAAAGATAATGGAGTGGTTTGCTATTTCCTTCTCTGACTCATTTTACAGTTGAGGAAACTGAGGCAAACAGGGTTAAGTGACTTGCCCAGGGTCCCTCAGCTACTAAGTGCCTGAGGACACATTTGAGCTCATGAAGATGAGTCTTGCTGAATCTAGACCCAGAATCCAATCCATTATACAACCAGTAAACATCCCCCTTACCCCCCAGAAAATAGTAGAGACTTAATAAATGCTAGCTGAGTGATTGATTGCCTAAAAAATTGAAATCAGTACTTCAGGATTGAATGTATCATTTCTCACCTTAACCATTTTCCCAAGCTTCCAATTGCCAATAAGAAAAAAATACAAACTTCTTAAACCTGACATTTAAGGTTCTCTGCCATATGGTTCCACACTACCTTTCCAGCTCTACTCCCCTTTATAAATGGCCCCTATATTTCAATCAAATTTGAGCACTGGCTATTCTCCTAGCTCAACTTTTCATCTTCATCTATATACATCCACACAAATCATTCCTAATCCTGGATGCTAAATCTTTACTTTTCAAAAATTCTCTTCCCTACAGGTTCAGCTCAGATGATGCCACCACCTGTGGTAAACCTTCCTTGATCTTTGCCTTCTCCCTCCCATTTCCTCTTCTACCATCCGCTGTATTCTTGCCCTCCAAGGTGGTCTCTGCACTATACTCTTTTGTACACATCTTGTGTCTCCTCCCTATCCTCTCCCTGCCAGGTAAAATGTATCCTCTTGGAGAGTAGGAACTGTTTCATTATAGTTAGTATTTGTATTCCCAGCAACTAACTAGGTACTTTGTGTTTGTTTGATGAGATTTGTGATTTCATTAGCATAAGAAACTCCCCCAGAGAAAACTTCAGCTACTGGTGCAGATTGGCAGCTCTTAGCATCCTGGAGAACTGCCTGGGGCAAAGATGGTTAAGCTTTTTTACCCAAGGGCTCACAGCCAGTTTTCATCAAAGGCAGAAAGCATCCTCCAGTCCTGATTCCAAGGCCTACTCTTTATTCACCAGGCCCATACTCTTCTATGCTTGACTGGTAGTAGGCCCTTAATGAATACTCACTGATATATTAATAAATTGGTTTTGTGTAATAGAATTGAGTCATTATTCCCTTTGGGGGAAAAAAGAGGAAAAACAAAGATTAATCTGTTATGGGGAAACATTACTGATGATTTTTTTTCTAAGTGGTTGAACACACACATGCACAGCTAAGGAAAGATTTCATCCATCCAAATGTAATTGCTCCAGCCAGCACATTTTATTATGATGAATCATTAAAAAAATCAAAAGCCTAATCTACTATAAGCAAAGAATATGTTAACTATGTGCTTCTTCAGCAAAAACCTTCAAACTATGAAAATTTGTTGCAAAAACTGATATTTTTACTCTGGGTACAATCAATTATATCAGAGTTGTTTATTCATTGCATCCCACCTAAGGGAAGGGAGTTATAAATAATAATAACAACAATAATAATAATAATAATTTGGTTTTGTTTGTTGTTCAGTCATTTAAGTCATATCTTGGTGACCCCATTTGGAGATCTCTTTGCAAAGACACTGTAGTGATATGTCATTTCCTTCTCTAGCTCATTTTATTGATGAAAGAAGCTAAGATACATACACAGGATTAATTGACTTGGTCAAGGTCACACAGCTAGTAAGTAGGTGAGGTTGGTAATTTGAATTTAGGTCTTCCTCTCATCCAATCCTGGTGTTCTATCCACTATGCCACTTTAATACTAATAAAGATAATAATAATATTAAGCTAACATTTATATAACCCTACAATATTCCAGATCCAGGGCTAAATGCTTTACAATTATTATTTCATTGATTCTCCAACAACCTTGGGAGGCAGGAGCTATTGTCCCCATATTTTATACATGAGGAAACTGGGGCAAACAGGAGTCCAATGACTAGCTCAGGGTCACACAGCTATTAATTACCTGAAGCTAGATCTGAATGTAAGGTTTTCTGAACTCCAGGCCTAGGACTCATATCCATTGTACCATCTAGCTGCCAGTTCACTTGGGGGGGGGGGGCTCACTCTCAAAACATTGCAAATTTAAAACAAGTCCTTCCTGTTTTTCGAAAGTACTTCAAAGAAAATTATTCCATAACCTCCTTTGTCAATCTGAACAATCTATTTTGTCAGAAAATTATCCCTTATACATGAAACAGCCCACTGTTGGTCAGCTGGATCTCACAGCTTTTCTTTCTTCTTTCTTTTTTTCCTTTCTTTTCTCCAACCGTTCCTCTCTCTCTCTCCCTTCCTTCTTTTCCTCCCTCCGTTCCTCCTCCCTTTCTTCCTTCTTTCTTTTCCTCCTTCCCTTCCTCCCTTCTTTTCCTCCTTCCCTTCCTTCTTTTCCTCCCTCCCTTCCTTCTTTTCCTCCCTCCCTTCCTTCTTTTCCTCCCTCTCTCCCTTCCTCCTCCTTCCCTCCCTCCCTCCCTTCCTTTTCTTCTCTCACTGCAGGTGCTCTGCCTAAAGGTCTGGTAAGATGTTTTGAGGTTTACAGACCCTAATCACTCTGGCTCTCATTGATTGGCTAATAGTGGATTATTTAGTCCCTGTCTGGTTCAGAGTGAGTGTAAATAGCAATTATTTCTCTTTTGGCCAATCCTAAAAGTCTTCTCCTTACAGACTGATTTTTTTAACTATGTAAAAAAGCTGTTTTTTATTTCATTTCTTTCTTATCTGGCTAAATCACTGAGAAACTCTCCCAGTTTGATTTTTTTTTCCCTTTGGATTAGGTAAAAGTGGTCATTTTTTTGCCTCTGCCTTCTTGATTACCTAGATGTTTGTCTTTTATTCTCAAAATAGATCATGACATCAGGGAGATGATGTCATGACAAGCACGTGAATTGGATTTGAGAGAGGGGATACTATGCTAAATCACCAACTTCACTTTCTCCTCTGGAGCCATATGGGTCCAGTGACCAGATATAAATCAGGATGACTGGAGATGACCTTGGATGAGAGGCAATAAGGGTTAAGTGACTTGTCTAAGATCAAAGCACTAGTGTCAAGTGTCTGAGACTGAACTTGAATTCAGATCCTCCTGACTGGAAGGACAATCCTCTATCTAACTGAGTTACCAAGATGCCCCCAACACTTACCTCAGCTTAATCACTGCATAGGCATTACCTCAGTCAAACTGAGACCTGTAAAGACTTAGCTTAAAAAGGTCAAGATCTCCCCCCTTCATCCAGGGTCATTTCCAGTTGTTCTGATCCATACCTGGCCACTGGATCCAGATGGCTCCAGAGGAGAAAATGAGGCTGGTGACTTGGCACAGCACTCCTCACTAAAATCCAATTAATGTACAAGTCATGGCATCACCTCTGTAATGTTTTTGTCTTCTTCCAGAAGGAAGAACAAACAATCACCACTCATATAGATAACCTTAGTTCCTTCATTTTGCTTGTTTTGTAGTTGTAATCATTCTCCTTTGGAAATGAAGAGCAGTTACACTGTATTTTCTTCAAAGTGCTTTTGATACACCAGTCAGCTCTCCCTTTTCTAGGGTAAAATTACTTCAACTAATTTACATTTTTCTCATAAATTATATATGTTCTGATATTTAGCCATCTATCATTCTATGAACTTTTTTCCCAACTGTTCAACTCCACTCATTTCTGGAGCCTGTAATAGTTGAGGGAACCTCTAAGCCCAGGTTTACACTTCAGGTTTTTATATGCACTACTCATTCCTGGGGCAAATTGGCTTTGAATTACAAGCACCATGCTGGCAGTGTGCTCAGTCTTCCACTGTGACCTTTCAATCTACTTCTTGCCAGTCTCCTTCCAGTTCAGTAAATATTCAATAAATATAATTCAGTTTGATTCAATATATATTGTGTGAGCATTACCCTGAGAGGAAAAAAAGAAAATGTCATTATTTCTGTTCTTGTGGAGTTTATGGTCATCCAAAGGAGATATAACATAATGGGTAAAAAAACAACCACAGTGACCTTTGTTTAGTTTTGAAATTCTTCAAATTATTTAGCTAACTTTGAGCTATGACCCTGCCTTAATTATAGCTACATTTGATGGCATTTTAATATTTCCATAATGCTTTCTATATTTAATCTCATTTGTTTCCCCACACACCTCAATGAAAAATTTCCCCTATTTTATATAAAGGAAAACTGTGAGAATTGAAAAACTTGTCTAGGTAGATCCAAGGCAGGATTTGAACTCAGGTCTCCTTGTTTCTAAATCCAGTGTTCTATCCACTATAACACCTAACTGTCTCTTCATATCTGTCTTTCCAGACCAGGTCCTGGCTGTGACTTCATGCTTTTCTGAAGCTGGAACTATAGATCTGGAAATTTGGGGGGAAATGGGGTTCATATCAATGGACAAGCATAGAATTGTTAGGAGATGAGGCGAGTTGGTAGACTTCAAAACCTTATAGCCAGGAAATAGGGTGGACTCTGCACTGAAAAAACAAACTAACAAAAAAACAACACTTCTCTTTCCATGATAAGCTAGTGGTTTCAGGACTCCTGAATTCCTAAGGGGACTTATTTGGTCTAGAAGGTCTTGAGTCACTATGGAGTAGAATATTTAGGGAAGGGTTATATATATATATATATATATATGTCTGCCTTGAGGCACAAGGTAGGGGGAAAAGAAGGCCATATGTTTTCTCCACAATTAAATTCATTTCCTTTAGAGTAGGATTAAGAGACTTGTTCAGTAAACTAGTAAGAGTCTGAGGCTAGATTAGAACTCAGAGAGACAGAGAAAGAGAGAGAGATGGGGGAGAGGGGGGGAGAGAATGAATAGACTACCACAAGGGGGGAGGCAAGGCAGCTAATGAAGGATTAGGCTGGTCACCCAAACTCACTCCTACTCCTGTGGGCACTAAGGAAGCAGCTATTGGCAATAGACTTAACAAAAGCATCAAATTCTCCCACTCTGAGTCTTCATATAGGCATCAAACAGATGAGAAGATGAAAAACCTAGCATTCTGGCATGTTATTCCTAAACTGACCCATATCCTGTGGGTACAGAATTAATTATGTTGACTGGAGGGAGAACAAGTGAGAAAGAAAGTGAGGTTTCTTTGTAGCATGAATTGGGGTAGGATGGGGTAGAGAATCCTATTCGTTTTTGTGTATCTATATCAGAATTCACTTTTGCTGTGTATTTCCCTAAGGAAGTCTGGTATGTTGGGAAGTGATGCAAGCTGCCTCAAGGTCTTGGTAAATAGAGGTCACGAGGACTTGTCAATGAAGATTCTGCATCACAAAATCACTGACAGTGACAGTCTTGACAATAAATCTTCTCTTCCCTGTTCTCTTGGATGTGTCTGTCTCAGCATTTGTAGAACCTTGACAGTAAGTTTCAAACAGATCTAGAGGCTAGAAATGAATTACTGTGTATATAAACAAAGAATTTTAGAATTGACTCCATGAAGGAAATCATCAAACCAGAATTGACATAAATCTGTTTGGTCCTTAAAATAACTTTACCTTCAGTTCTTGAACTAACTTACTGCAAAAACAGATTTGAAGTGTTACATGCCTGTTTATATTGAATAGTAAATAAATTTTATATAGCAGTCTATTATTCCCAGAGTGGAAAGGGACATAAGCACTTTAGTTCAACAATTTTATTTTAATGATGGGAAAAAATATATCCCAGAGCAACACCCCCCCAAAAAAAGATAACACATTCAACTATGACCACTTTGCTAGTTGTGACCAGAGCTGAGTCCTGAGATTTCCACTAAACCCATTGTTTTCACAATTTTTCTTGAGATAAAATTATCCCCATCCACTTAGACTGATGTACATATCAAGAAAGGACAATTCACATTTATAAAGCATTTTCTAAACAATATTGCTCCAAAATAGGTAATATAGTTATTACCTTCTAAAATTTTAGTGGATAAAGAATTTTGAGAGCCTTTGAGTTGCATTAACTAGTAACAGCTGGGGCTGAGATTTGACCATTATAATGAGGGCTAGTTAGAACTGTATTTTTTAATACTTTTTTTCTATCTCCAGTACATAGTAGGAACTTATTAAATCCCCTGGTTCAGTGCTTTTCCACTGAGGCTGAATAAAAAATAATATGGGAACCTTCTAACTTAACAATATTGCTGTATTCAGTCTCAATGAACTTCTCCATTGGTACCTTTCTTCCATGATCATTGATATGCTCCATGATCATATTGCTTTAAAGACTTGTCTCAGGATGGACAAAAAGATAAGATTCATTATCTTAAATGACCTACTCTAAAAATATTGGGTTGACCTCTACCCCTTGGAAAAGTGTGTGCCAAGTCTAGCTAATCTGAAACACATAACAGTTTCATCAAAAAAAATGGGTCAAAGTGGTAATGTCAGCTTGAGAAATATATCTGTGAGTCTGTCCAAAAAGAATGAGGTGGAAGTAATCAATAGCAGTTATAAATGTAATCTTTATAATTGTGTAGCTAGATATAACACTTTTGACATTTCCTTCTAGAATGATAATATTTCCAATTCTCACCCTTCTTTTTTGTATTGGAGCTTTTTGACAAAAGTTTAGCACTTACCTCTATTGCCAAGAAAAGTAGATATCTTAGCAATAGAAATCCATAGTGAAAAATAAACTTTACCCAACAAGTGGTCATCTACCCTACACTTGAGGGCCTACATACAGTGAGAATAAATCCAACCTCTGAGGCAGCCCACGCCACTTCTGTAACACTTTATTATGTGCTCCTTACACTGAATCTAAATATGAATATGATAAAGTTTATGCTCTTGTTTTGAGAATTAATTGCTACATTTTTATCTTCTTCAAAGGTACTTAAACAAAATTTCTATTTCCCTTCCTTTTTTCCTTTCCAGATTTATTTAAATGTTAAGCATTTGGAGCTGTAGAGAGGTATTAGTCCACAGGATCTTTAATTCCACCAAAATGGTTTCTTAACTACACAATTAAAAACCACTGTACTCACCTAGAAGTATATAAGACTTGTATCCCACTAGATCTATCACCATTGTGATATATCAATATTCCTAGGTTGTGTCAACAGAATTGTTTACTCCACAAGTGTTTCTTAAGTACCTAGTGTATGCCAAATACATATGTAAATAATGACAAAAACTAGAATCTTTATTGTATCTGAGAAATAACAGGTAATCACTGACATTTATAAAGCAAATGAGGATGATGCTCAAACCCATTTAAGGAAACCAAATTTGGCAGTTGTATGAAAAATGGATTGAAGAAGTGAAAGACTAAGGAAGAGTGGCTATTCAATAGAGTACATGAATAAGGATAATGTGCAATATTTTTACATCTTGTCCTTTAGGTAGTAGGAGACATCAAAGGTTTTTGAGAGGGAAGTGTCATGCTAAGATGTGCCTTTGATACATTATTTTGGTAAATATTTGAAGGATAGAATGGACAGGGTTGAGAGAACATTATCACAATAGTACAAATGAAAAGTAACTAGAATTTGAAATAAGGTATTGGAAAAGCAGACTGTGAATGGAGAAGAGAAAACCAATGTGAGAAATGTTATAAGGGCAGAATCGGCATGACTTGGCAATAACGGAACTGATGGACTGAAGGGGAAGAAAGAGACAAAGGCAATTCTGAGGATTCCAACTTGAATGACTGTTAATGAAGATGTTAAAAGAAATAAGGAAGTCAGGAAAAGAGTTAAGTTTTGAGGTGAAAAATCAAGAGTTCAATATTGGGCAGTGAATTTGAGATGTTAGTAGGTCTTCCCTATATGTAACAGATCACTGTACATATAGGATTTGAGCTCAGTCAAGAGATCTAAATTATCTATATAGTCCTAGGAATCCTCTACATAGACCTGATCATAGAAATCACTGGAGGAGATGAAAGCACCAAAGAGGAAGGGAAGAAAGCTTAGGATAGAACCTTGAACAATATTCACACCAAGAAGTCACTGTAGAAAAATAAAAGAAAGAATGGGTAAACTACATTGGGAGATCAGTGTCAACATAGGAGAGAGTATTAAGAGGATTGCCAAGGGAATACTGAATAGAGAAGCAACCCTAGAACTAGGAGGACCAGAATTCAAATCTGTACCCAGTTACTTGAGACTTTACCAGCTGTTTGATTCTAAATAAGTCACTTAACCCTGATTATAGATTTCATAAATATTTTTTATAAAGGCATCACTGGTTTATTACTCAGGATCCAACAGACATTGCAAACTTTTGATTTAAAACTACCTTAAGCACATTTCTTTTACATATCTACAAGGTCATACCTTTAAGACTTTAAAATTCATTGTTAAATATGTTATAAGAAAATAGAAATTCATATCATGACTTGTTACTTTTTTATATGACTAGACCAATTTGTATGAAACATTTATATTGGATTTTAATACCTGGTTGATGTTCCTCAACCAGGATGCTAAGAAGCAAGATCCTGCCTGAAGTCAGTTTTTATGCTTGTTCTAAATGTTTAAAAGAATTAGAGGACAGATTTATAATAAAACTGTTGATAGAGTTTTATAGCCCAAGTAATATAGTATATAAGTATATACTGTAGAACCACACTAGTTTAACAAGTAGTTCTTTCCTTGTCACTGGATATATTTCGATGAATTACTCCAATAAACAAAGCAAGTAAATTTTTGATGCCAGATGTTCCCAAAATGAGTGCTTTTCTCCAGAATAAAATTACCTTTAAGTCCTAGTTAATACCAGGAATGCTTGTGGGTAATGTGAAGCTTGCTAAGATAATAATATTTATTGAGCATAATGGAAATTGTGGGCAACTTGGAAACAAATATACAATTACATTTTCCTTTAAGGGAATAATTTTGGGAAAGGGTCCAGGCTGTCCATCCTTCATTCACTTGGCAGCTCTGCTTCAGACTCTCTGTGCTTTGCCACTGTATTTCAACTGCCTGGAACTTCCCTCTACTCTGACCCTCTCCTTCCATCCATGAGTCCTTTCTGGTCCATTCATTTTGAGAAGGGACCTAGGCCAGCCATCCTTTCTTCCCTTCTGAACTCTGCTGATTCTCTGAACTCCAATACCATGTTATCACATGGGTACCTTTCCCATTACCCCTTTTTAAATTCCTTTTATGTGTTGTCTTCCCCTATTAGATTATTATTAGCTCCTTGAGGGATGAAACTGTCTTTCCTTTGGCTTGTATCTATGTCCTTAGAATTTAACACTCTGTGTGTGTGTGTGTGTGTGTGTGTGTGGCAACAGTAAGTGCTCAAAATGCCTGCTGCTTGCCTTCTTATTTCATTTATCACCCTTTTTCTCATTAATAAACAGATAATTCACAAAAGATAATATTCCAAAATGTGGTTCTTCATTTTTCCCAACATAAGAAATCACAAATTCTACTTTCCTGCTAATAAATCTGTGAATCTAGCTATGCAAAAAGGATGAATTTCTATCATAATCAAACTTTTAAAAATATTCTATCTTCACATACTTTTCTCTTTTGATTTCCATAACAGTACATTCCCATATCTTCTCCAACCTTTCTGACTGGTAGTTCTCCATCTTTTATTCAGATTTTTCTTCCTGTTCCCATTCTACAGATGAAAGATCTCATAAATTGTCTTGGAAGTTAAGTTTGATTGTTCCTACTCCACATCTATGACTGACCATTTCCTCAATCCCTTTCCCATTCCTCCTAGTTCAATGAGTTCTTTTTCACATAAAAAGTAAAATCTTTGGCTCCAAATATGTCTTCAGTTTTTAACAGATATGGTTGTTTTCTCTTCTCCAAGGTGAGATGGATGTCTGACATTATTATCCCTAAATTTGGGTAAGGATTTAACTTATAGTTCTTTGCTCAAGCTGCTTTGAATTGGTTTTTGTCATTGTGATGGTCAAAATAATTGGGTTCAAAATGGCCTCTCAGTCACACCCATGAAAAATACATGAAGAAATGAGGTATTCTATCAAATAAACAGAAGAGAAGAAATCATGAAGATTATTGAGGTTGATGGGGAAGAGAGCTCATGCCACAAGGCTAGAATGCCCAAATTGCAATTTAACAAGTATTTTTAAAGTGCCTACTGTCTATGAGGCTATATGCCAGGTACTGAGAAAGTGGACTTGTTTTTGTTCAGTTGTGACCATCTCTTCAAGAATCCAGTTGGAATTTTCTTGGTAAATATACTGGAGTAGTTTACCATTTCGATCTCCGAATCATTTTGCAGATGAGGAAACTAAGCAAACAGGGTTAAGTGTCTTGACCAGGGCCATATACATCTTAGACGAAGATACCACCCAAGTGAGATGAAGTCACTTAATCAAGATCCTACAGATAGCCACAGTTCCCCTGTGGTATACAGTTTAAAGTTAACAAAGCACTTTCATCACAACAACCCTTTGAGGAAGGTGGTTGAAATACAGGCAAGTCACTTCATTTCCCACATATGCAGTTATCTTCTCTGTAAAAGGGACATAATAATAATTATACTACCCAGCTCCAGGGATGTTGTGATCACTATGGTTTCCAGTTCTAGAAGAACTACATACATTTCAATTATGTGGCCTACTTAACCAATATTCATGGAGCTCCCTGCTGCAATAGTTAAGGGAAAAAGAAAAGTGATGAAAATTTTAAAAAATGGAAAAAAGGAGAAGAGGAAGAAAAGAAAAGAGACAAGCATATAGATACAGGAAAGAGGATGAAATAGCTTGGTAGGAAGGGAAAAGAAAGAAAAAAATACAGGGTGTAAATGAAGTGTGGCAGAGTACCACCAGAAATTACCTTTGGTCTCCCAGATTGGTTCCTCTGTACTTTTCAGTCTAAGTCTAGTTTTAACATTTTCTTCATAATTTTCTGGCAAACTGCTAATTATTATATCCAATCCATTCCCTCAAGACTAACATGTGAAGAGAATTATCAAGACATCCCAGTCTGCCGCTGAACTAGGCAATGTCTTATCTCTGTATTCAATTTACTTACTGCTGCAAGAGTCAAGCTAATTTCTGTAGAGAAATGCTGTTCTGTCCAAGGAGGCAACATTTGAAAGCTGATGTCAAGATCATGGCAATGCTATTTCCATTAGTACCAGTCATTGTTAGGGCACTAAATCATCATGTAACACTTTGAAAATGGGTTCCTAACTGCCTGAATGATAACCCAGAAATGCCCTGAACTGCTTATTAACACCAGAAGAAATATACTATTTGGAGGTAATTTTTAATATTGATTATATCGGTCCAAATAAAGCCTATACATTACCTCTAAATCTGACTTGGATACTATCTGAATGCACCCTATAATTTGTCATATTTTTCACTGTCTATCCTGTCAGTTATTTTTCTCTTCCAAAAAGCTCTGATTTTTAGTTTGTGGCCAACTCAAATCAGCTCTTGAGAGTCAGTGTGACATTTACACTCAAAAATTTTACAGCTAGAAATCAAGATTTGACTTACTGTTTTGTTGATTACCTAAACTTGATAACATGATGGAGAAAACTTTGATAATGAAAATTAAATTTGAAAGTATATAGCATGTACAGTTTTGTTGGGGGGGGGGGGTTCTGGAGAACTAGTTGTTAAACATTTATCAGCCACCATTGTTTGTGAGCTTCAAGGAAATGTATGGTGAAGGGAATAGCAGGTGAGGCACACCTGAGCCTTTCCTCTGATTATGAAGGATTGATTAATACACCTGGCATAAATTTAATATACATACCAAATGTTTACACTCAACTCTTTGAAATCAGAAGAGAAGCTCAGTTCTGCAGCCCCCCACTGCCCCTTTACCATAAATCCCTGAAATTCTATATTTGAATTGATATGCTATTTACTATGAAGAAGCCTGTTATATTTAACAGGAGTGATGAACTGGTAGTAATGAGGGTCTTGATTCAAACTGATAGACTGAATAGACTTGGTCAAGTTATTCAAACTTTTTGGCCCTAAGTTTCTCATCTTTAAAATTAAGTAATTGAAACTAGATGAGGGGTTCTTAACCTTATTTGTGTTATGCACCATGCTGGCAGTTTGATGAAGTTTAAGATTCCCTTTTCAGAAGAATGTTTTAATCAATTATATTATTATAAAGGATTATTAAAGGAAACCCATAATTTTGAACTGCAGTTATAAAAATATTTAAAAAGACAAGTTCTCAATCTCTAGGATAATTGACAAGTAACAATAAATTATTAACAAATTTTTTAATCAAATAACTTTTTCAGTCATTTCTGTCTCTTTACACCCCCACTTGAGATTTTCCTTGCAAAGATACTGGAATAGTTTGCCATTTCCTTCTCAACTCATTTTATAAGAAACCGAGGCAACAGTGACTTGACCAGGATCAAGTAAGTTACTTTGTTATAACCTCTGAGGTAAGATTCAAATTCAGGAAGAGGAGTCTTCCTGATTCTAGACCTGGCACTCTATCACCATATCACCTAGCTGTCCAAAAAAGCAAATTGGAATTATGCAAATAAAGAGATTTAAAATGCCCTTTGCCCTGTGACTTAGAGATCCCATGGGTAGGCATTGGAGGCACCAAGAAGGTCACTGACAAAAAGATAGACTCTATATTTATCAGCATGTCTATGGCAGCACTTTTTGGGCTATTAAAAAAGAAAGTAAATAAGATAGATGCCCATTAATTGGAAAATGGCCAGACAAATGACTGTACTGTAAAAAGTGGCAAACTATGAATACAGAGAAGCATGAAAAAAAAATCACATGAACTGATGAAATGAATTGGAACCAAAAGAAATCCCAATATATACAATACTATGACAAAGTAAATAGTAAGAACAATATACCACAAAGTAACAGAATCTGAGTATTATGAAATTATTAAGAACAAATTTGGCCACTAGAAAGAGATATGAGATGACCCTAGAGGTCAAGGTCAATAAGCATGGAACATTGTTTTATGAGTTGATTAGTTTTGCTGAATTTTTTTTTCTATTTTTTTCTTCTGAGAAAAAGAAAAACTTTGTTATAATGAATAACTCTTTAAGAGGGAGGAAAGAAGAAGGAGAAAATCTCGGTATAACAAAAATAAAATTTCGATAAAATTCCTTTAAAAATAAAAAAAATCAGACATGATCGCTCCCATGATACAAATCATGGATTAATTGCCAAGTGCACTAAAATATGAATAAAGTAAAGGGGATAGTGGGACCAATCAGTTGCTTCATTCAAACCTCCTACAAGAAATTTCAGATAGAAATAGTTTTAGTGCTAGATGGTCCAGGCAATGGCTTCATTTTATCCATGAGTTATATGAGAAACGCATCTGAGTTTGTCTCAATCTTAGAGAATAGCAGCAGTACTTGAATGCATATATTAAGGCACTATTTTTTAAAAACCAACCTAAGGGGGCAGCTAGGTGTTGTAGTGGATAAAGCACCGGCCTTGGTGTCAGGAGTACCTGGGTTCAAATCTGGTCTCAGACACTTAATAATTACCTAGCTGTGTGGCCTTGGGCAAGCCACTTAACCCCATTTGCCTTGCAAAAACCTAAAAATAAATTTTAAAAAACCAACCTAAAAAGCAATCATTTCCTTCTTGTTATAATATTTTCTATGTCTGCTAAATCTTTTTTATAATCGAAAGTTGGAGCATTGGGGTTGAAACATTTCCCTTCCTTAGGAAAGTGTGATGATTGACAAACTAAGGTTATTTAAGGGTCACGAAAATGTAGATGCTAGGACTGCCCAGCCAGCTTTATTAGAGAACTCTTTCCTGACAGTTCCACAAAAAGTCATGTTTTCCACTTTCAAAATGCTTCGTGCAGCCACATGATTCTGCAAGGGAACATTCTTATTTTATTTGAGTGAGTCAAAATCAATAGATTTCCATTAACTTCAATGGACAATTCATCAGGCTTTCCTTTTATAGGGAGATTTAAGATTATTCACTGCTGGAAAAGAATGAGTTTAGTATATACCACTGGTGTTCTGATATGGAAACCAATTTTGATAAAGAAAATCTATCATGCTGTTAATTATCCCTTTTTTGGCAATAAAACAGAGTGCTGGAATTATAAAGCTATTTTATTTGTAAATTCATGTTCCCAAAATTCAAATGGGTACTCAATAAACTTTGCACAGGTCATAGCATATAGTAGGTGCTTAATAAAGGTTTATTGACTGATTCAGGGCAGTGAAGCATTCCCTTTTATTTTTCCCTAATTGATCCTCTATGTGAATCCCTTCAAAAGCTATCCAAATCTTCTCTTCTGTTCAAACTTCCCACTCTTTTCCTTTCCCTCTAATGAGCTCACCTGAGCAACTCACCTTTAATTTTCCTTGGAAAACAGCTTATTTTCTGTGAGCTCCCTTCTCTCCTTTTCTCTTATCTTCTCCTATTCTCTATTCCTTTTCTTAAGTCTCTGATAAGGGATGATCTTTCTCCTCCCCAAGGCAAAGCACTCTACATATGCCCCCAGTAAGGGTCTCCCTGCTTCCCTGTAAGCTAACACTTCAGTCATGCCCTCTCTGTATCAAATTTTCAACATCTCCCTATCTATTATTTCCATCCTTATCGCCTTCATATTTGGCTAGGTTTCCTGTATCCTTAATAACAAGAGACCTTCATTTGTCCATCTCAAGATATGAGCCTATAACTCTCCCCACATTTTCAGTCAAGCTGTCTACACTCATTTAATTCCACTTCTCCTCTCACTCACTCATCAATCTTTTGCATTCTGACCTCAGCTCATCTGAAACTGTTCTTTCAATACTTTCAATGACCTTAGTTGCCAAATCAAGTCTTTTCTCAGTCCTCATATTTCTTTACCTCCTTAAAAGTATATGACAATTTTGACTATCCTCTCCTCCTAAATACTCTCTCCTCTCGGTTTTTGTGATAACTCCTCTCTCCTCATTCTCTGCCTTCCTTCTCAATCATTTGCTGGCTTATCACCTACCATCACATTCACTAAATGGTTATTTCTTCTCCTCTCTCTCCCTTTCCTTCTCTCACCTCCCCTCTCTCTTCCCCTCTTTCTTCCTTGCTTCTTCGCCTTAAATATCTGAGAAGTTGCCAGATCTTGCCTTCTTGACTCACATAACTGGTCTTGTATCCTTCTCCATTTATCCTCATCCAGTCTCCACTTCAGTACAATTGGTATTACTTCTCCCCTAGATTATTTTCAGTGGTTCCATAATTGGTCTCTCTACCTTCAATCTCTTCTCACTCCAATCCATCCTCCACAAACTTCCAAAGTGAATTTCCTTGAACACATATGACCATATCTCTCCCTTATATACCACTCCAGCATTCTCTATTTTTTCTAGCATATACCATCTCCTCTGTTTAACCCAGCCCTAACCTATCTTTCTACTATGCTTGAAAGCTTAATATATATTATCTCACTTCCATCTGTATTGTAACTATGATGATTAGCTTCAACCAGAACACTCCATTTCCCATTTTCTGCTTTTTTACAAATTAAAATTTTTGCTTAGAAAATTGAATGCATTGTTGGTGGTAAACTGATTCAACCTTTCTGGAGAGCTATTTGGAATTATGCACAAAGGGCAATAAAATGATGTATACCCTTTGATCCAGCAATACCACTGCTAGGTCTGCTTCCTAAAGAGATCATAAAAAAGGTTTTAAAAAACCCTGCATGAACAAATATTCATAGCAGCTCTTTTCTTGATGGCAAAAAATTGGAAATTAAGGGAATGCCCATCAACTGGGGAATGACTAATCAATTGTGATATCTGAATGTGATAGAACACTATTGTTCTCTAAGAACTCATGAAGGATGGGGTTTCAGAATAACCTAGAAAGAATTACATGAACTGATGCTGGATAAAATGACCAGAACCAGAAAAATATTATACACACTAACAGCAACATTGAGTGATGATCAACTATGATGGACTTGTTCATTTCAATAGTGCAATAATTAAAGAGAATTCTAAAAGACTTGTGATGGCAATGCCCATAGTTATGACTTTACAAGACTGAGGATAAAGCATATTTTCCCTGACTCAGTAAGAGTTAATAAAGTAAAGATGATGATGATAATTATGATGATGATAGCTAACAGTTATATAGCACTATTGTTCCAGATATAACAATAGGCATAAGTTTTTAGATATAGTGGATGTATTGATCTTAATTGTCTACTACATACATTTTTGTAATGGAGCACTTCTATTGGCAGGAGTGAAGAATGGGTAGACATAGTTTTTAATATCAATAAATGTTTATTAATCATTTCATGTGTAAGACATTGTGGATTATGCTATGTGGGATTCAAAGATGAATAAACTAACTGGTCTGTTTTCAAAAAGCTTATACTCTTTTAGGGAAATAAGATCAATATACAAATAATCATTATTCAAGGCAGGAGAGGACATTTTCCCTAAGAGTTGTGGGACCTCAAGGGAAGTAAAGTATATCTGATTTGGGGACAAAGAAGATTTCATGGAAGAGTTGATATTTTATTTGGGCCTTGAGTGATGAGAACAATTTGAAAGTCTGTAAGATGGGGAATAAGGTATTCTCTGAGGAGTGACTGATCTGAAATGACCCTTATGCAAGGTTTCTAATTTTGAGCTGTTTTTAAAAAATACAATTGCCACTTAAATGTGCAGCTATCTATTTTGTATGATTTTGAAACTTTCTAATCTTCACTATTCCTTACATGGAAGAAACTAGATACCAGATAGTCAGGTATACAGAAGAATGCATTTCATTTTTGAAATCTGTACAGTTGCTATTTTCCCCTATCTGTATCAGATTGATTTCTCCTGGAATAGAGATTTTATCTAAAATATGACTGATTAGTCTGACAGATAAGAAATTGTATAATTATTTCTAATATTCAATTTTTTAAAAAAATCTACCAACACTCCTTTCTTTAAAACATGAACCCCAGAGGAAAGATACTACAGAGGCCAATGGAGCAATTTATTCAGTAGACTCTAAGACGACAACGTGTTTATTTTCAGAGAAGGAGAATGAAGCAGCAGCAGCCTGGACACAAATCGACCTGGGAAAAAACCTGGAAATTCACAGCGTCTCAAGTTTTAGATTTGGAAGTGATATTAGAAATTAACTAGTTGAGAAATTGCCTAGTCCAACACCCTCATTTTCAGTGATGAAGAAACAAACACAGAGAGGTGATTTGCCCAAAGTCACACAAATAACAAATTTTGTAATTTATATTTATTCAACCATCTTAAGATTTAGAAAGAATTTTCCATTTCATAACCCTGTGAGATAGTTTACTGGTCTCATTTTCCCCATCTGCAAAAGTCTATATGTCAAACCATGATAAGTTCTTAGGTTACAAAGAAAGACCCAAAAAAAAGTCCTTGCCCTCACATAGCTTACATTCTAATGGGGGACACAACAAACAAAAAAACTCTGCCATATATGGTATAAACAAGTCAAACTGGGGATAGTTTCAGGAGGGAAACATTAAGATTAAGGAAAACTGAGAAAAAGACTTCTTACAGAAGATGGGCTTTTACTGAGAGTTGATTTAAAGGTAGAGAAATAATAAACAGAGGTGAGGAAAGACATGAGGGGACAGACAGTAAAATATACAGTCTCAGAGAATGTCTTATGCAAGCCACAGAAAGGTGGCTAGTCTTAATTGGATTGCAGAACATTTAGAGGAATATTAAGTTTAAGAAGACTGGAAAAGTAGTAAGAAGTTCAGTTGGAAGGGTTTAAAAGCCAAACAGAGGACTTTATTTTTGATTCTGGAAGTAAGAGGGAGACATTGGAGTTTATATGCAGCAAATAATGCCTGTATTACTAGCCTTACAAAGTTGATGACAACATTAAATATTCTAATGACTGTAGCTCTCAGCATAACTCAATGTTCCATGTATATGTAAGACAATAATCTTATGGTAGGAAGAGATGGATGAGATGGCAGGTCTTTTTGAAGCAAGTAGGTGGTGCAGTGGATAGGTGGTGGCCCTTCATTAGTTCAAATCTGATCTCAGATGCGTATTGGTGCATGACTGTTCAACTCACTTAGCTCTGTTTACCTCAGTTTCCTCAACTGTCAAGTCATTCCAGTATATTTGCCAAGAAAACCCCAAATGGGGTCACAAAGTTTTTGGGAACTGAACAGCAACAATATCATTTTGAGGGCAAGTTAGAGTTTAATGTAGAAATACTACATGATATAATGGTAACTCTGGGGCATCTTTAAGACAGCAAATATGTCCTTAAGTGTGTCTGCCAAGCACAAATCTCATCCCTGCCTTTTAGTCAAGAGATGAGAGCAGATTTGACAGAAAAGGTGCCTTTTTTCACGTTATGTAGTACAAATGAAGACTTGTCTTGGTAGTATAGGGGAAAAACCTATAAAAAGAGAGCATCTGGTCCTTATGGCCTAAGGTAGTCTTCAACACATGACCTGCCAGATAGAGGCAGCAAGTCTGTCTCTCACCTTGAATGTTGAGCTTTAGGTCAAGGGCAATTCAAAGGAGGGAAAAAATTTCATTTGCCACTGACACAGCTATGCAGATGTGAACAAAGTATGTGATATCTGAAAGTAAAAATGATCCAAGTACAAATTTACAAACTTCAAAAAAGCTTCTACTTTAAAATAGATGTGTAACTAGGAATGAGTGTGCCTAGGACAAATAACCTGGGTATACACCCATGTGCAAATGTCTATGTGTTAGTCTAGGGCTCATTCAGTCACACTTTGGGCAAATTGTTGATATAATCACACTACAAGAAGGGACAATCTGTTCCTCAGAGAGAAACAACTCAGTGAGGTACAGGTAATGAGTTCCTAGTGCTTTGATAAGACTTTTTAAACTAGAAACTGCTCCTGGGGGGGGAAATTAGAAAGGCACATGCTGCCCTCACTACAATTAGAAAGCAAGTCTGATCAGCTTTATTCCTCTTTTGTCTCAAAATCTCAGGGGAATGGGGGGGGGGGGGGAACAGACAAAGTGAAACAAAGAGAAACAGAGAGACAGGGCCAGAGAGAGAAGGAGAGGGAGAGGATGAATGGGCAAGAACTAACTCACTTTTATAGACAACAAATAGAGAGCTATAGTGGGTGGCCTGGTCCCACAAGAACCTCTCATCCAGCTAATCATTGGGAATTTCCTGTATCTTAGCCCTAGTGCCAGGCCTTGATGGGAAGACACACTAGGATGCCTCCAAACTAAATGCCCAGATCTATCCTCTGATTGGGAGGAACTCATAAAATTAACTAGGAACTCTCCTGCTCAACCTTTTTTCCCCCTACCCTTTTCAATTACTAAAAATGATAGGAAAACTGAGGAACAAAATGAAATTTTTGAAAAAAATAAACAAACCTTAGAGATTGAATTGATTAAGAGTACTTGAATTAGAAAGCACGATTTTGAGTACTCTCTTAGACAGCATATCTAAGTCCTTTACCCTCTCTCAGCACCACCAATAAAATGAGTTTTGGAACCTGTTGTTAACCAAATCCACTTGGTCACTGTCTGGACCCCTGTTTGGCTCAGAGAGAATGTAAATAACAATATAGTCTGTTATAACCAAAAATCTTGAAGTCTTTTTTTTTAGACTAGGTAAAAGAAATTATTCTTTGCTTCATTTCTTTCTTACCTACATTAATCAATGAATGGGTAGTGCCTCAGTCAAACTGAGATCTTTTAAAGACCTTGACTTAAAAAGATCAAAGTCTTCCACTGCTTCTAGGCACCAGACACAGATGTCTCTGGAGGAGAAAGTGAGACTGATAATTCTGCCCTGCCCACCCCACCCTCCATTTAAATCCAATTCCCTTGTATATCATGGCATCACATCCCTGACGATATGGTCCTCCTTGAGAAAGAATGACAACCAACAACAGCAAAATGAATTTATAATAGCTCCTCCCTTATAGGGTCTTTTGTGAAGATCAAATGTAATAATAGATAGTAAGTACTCTGAAAACCTTATAACACTATCTAAGAGCTAAATATTATTTTTGTTATTATTAAACCAAGTTGGAAAGACCAAGGCAACCCTCTTGCTCACCCCTACCCATACAGTTACAAAAACACATGTAAGGGGCAGCTAGGTGGCGTAGTGGATAAAGCACCGGCCTTGGAGTCAGGAGTACCTGGGTTCAAATCCGGTCTCAGACACTTAATAATTACCTTGGGCAAGCCACTTAACCCTGTTTGCCTTGCAAAAACCTAAAAAAAAACAAAAACAAACAAAAAAACCACATGTATTAAAATCTAAGGGGTAGAGGGATGGTGGCATTACAAATTATACTTTTATGAACCTAGGTATAGATATTATAATGACTTCACTGCTACAAGGTACTAACATAGCTTTGATTAAGCAACCTATCTCAGGGTTTGTGGGAACTAGACACCTAGAGGGAACATAATTACTATTTGCTTACCAACAAAAGTTTAATTGCTTATTTATAAAATAATAACCCTAAGCCATAAATGAAATGAAAAACTATTGAGCAGAACCAATCACAAAATAACACTAAAGCCATTATCCAATAACAATTTTATTTTCTATTTTAAATAAATTTCTAAAAAACATACTTCTTTTAAAACCATAGCCACAGCAACAAAGGTCATTCAGTCTTAGCCAGGCTTCTGAAATGATCAATTATGCTCAAGGCTGCTGTTTTCTCCTCAACCCAGTTATGAAGTTATTCACTTAGCAGGGCCAGAGATGTTCCTTTCAGTTACAATCAGCCTCCATCCCAGAGTTCTCCATGCTCTGTGTGACAGGACTATAATTTTCCTCCTTTTCAAACTCCCGTCTCAGTCAACAGTCTCACTCAGAAGGGTTCTTCTTGGCCGCACAGAAAGACCCAATTATAAACTCCCAAACATTTTCTAAATGACATAGATTCTTAGAGCTTGAAAAGACATTTGAGTTTACCTAGTTTAATCACTGCCAACCCCCACCATTTGGAGACCGGTGAAGAAACAGCCCCAGAGAAATAAAGTGTCTTGTCCTATGTACTAAGAGTCAATTTATGTTAGAAACTCTTCTACTCAACCTTTTTTTCCCCCTTCCCTTTACAATTACTGAAAAATGATAGAAAAATTGAGGTACCAAATAAAACTTTTTAAAAAATAAATCTTTTTTCCAACTTTGAGACTAGTATTCTTTTCACTAACTCATGTTAACTGCATCAATAAACATTAATATAATTTAATTTTGTCTGAATCTCGGTTCTCAAGGTGGTGTTGAGTTGTTCAGTCATGTCTGATTCTATATGATTTCATGGACAAAGTTCATGGCATTTTCTTGTCATAGATACTGAACTGACTTGCCATTTCCATCTCTACTATGTCCCCTTGAGGAACCAAGGCAAATAGGTGTCAAATGACTTGCCTAGGGTCATACAACTAGTAAACTCAGATCTTCCTGACTCTTGGTCTGGTTCTCCATCCCTTGTAATACCTAGTTACCTTCCTTCATGGTTTGGGGAATTGTTAATATTAAAATTCCCTCCACCAACACAGATTGGCAATTCATGGAAGTGAGTTAGCCAAATTATCAATAAGTAAGTGTCTCTATATGATCAGCACTGTACTAAGAAACAAAGAAAGGCAAATGGCTGTTTCCTCTTCTTAAAGAGGTCACAGTCTAATGGGGGAGAAAAAAAACAATGATATATACAAACAAGTTTCATACAGGATAAATCAAGAGGAAGGAGGCCCCAGCATTAATGGGGACTAGAAAAGACAATTTGTAAGAATATGAGGTTTTTCATGGGACTTGAAGCAAGCCAGGGAAATTAAGAGGAAAAAGATGAGGAGCAAGAGAATTCTAGTCATGAAGAACAGTTAACAAAAACCAAAGTTGTATAAACATAGATGTATATAACCATAGTCCCCCTTTGTCTGGAGTCCAGAAATGGAATATGATATTTGAGGAATACCAAGGATGTCACTGGATTACAGACTATATGGGGAAAAGTAAAATGTAAGAAGCCTGGAAAGGCAGGAAGTGACCAGGTTTTGAAAGGCTTTGAATGACAGAAGATTTTTTTTTACATTTGATTTTGAAGAAAATAGGGAACCACTGGAATTTATTGAAGAAGGAATGACATGAGCAAATCTGTGTTTCAGGAAGATCAGTTTGACAGTTGAGTGGAGGGCATAATTGATTGGGAAGAGGTGGGGAGATCAATCTGCAAATTATTACAATAGTCCAATGCCTAGGACACTGAGAGGTTATGATTTGTTTATATTCTCATGGCAAAGGTGTTGAAGGCAGAACTTGAATTCCATGCTTCCGGATGCAAAGGCTAACCCTCTAACTACCACCACATACTGCCTACCTCCCAATTTAAAACAAATTATTTACATTGTGCATGATAAAAGGGACTGGACCCAAGATTTCACAGGTTTAGGAAAATACCTGAAGAAATGCCTTCTACAGATACAAGAACATAATATAAATTTCATAATTGATTATTCTAGCCACACTTTAAAGCAATAACCTTTGTTAAGGGATTTTTTTTTTATTGAATCAGTCAATGGACCTCAGTATGAACAGGTCCTTGAATCAAAGTCATTTGTGAGAAACTTGATCACAATCTAAAGAATTTTTATAAAAAGGGGAAATATGGAGATTCCAAAGATCTGGAAGTGGACAGGAAGGAATGAGAACATATGCATCTGAGTTGGAAAAGCAGAGGCCTGATGAGGAAAAAACAGGGGTGATCTGTGACAGGGAAGGGAAACATTGAGGAGGGTCACTGTTGCCTATAACCATCCTAGAGAAGCCTAGAATTGACATCATCACTAGTTGTACCCACCTACTCAAAGACTGAAAAAAGTTCCAAGAAAAAGTAATTATGTTCTTTTCCCAACTTTTTCTCTTTCTATCAGCAAACACTGTTCTGTTGTTTTCTTGACCAAATGTTTCTGTCACTCTAGATTTACTTCAACTAGAGAGGCCAATGGTTAACTAGGAACCAATATAAACAGAAATTAAGACAGAGAGCAAAAAGCCTGACTAAATGGTAGGATTTTCCTAACTGGGGATTCAGAGAAAATGTAATAGAATTCATGACTTTTCATCTGAAATGAAATCCTTAAAGCCATAAAGAGATCCATTCTGACTTTAGAGGTCCATATATTTATCTGGGTTTAAAATGAATTAATTATTATAACAAGATAGTAATAATAAGATTCACCCCAAATTGTGGTTTGTTGTCATCATTATTTAAGACCCAATTCTAACTCCACATGCTCCATGAAGCCCACACCAATCTGTGTCCCCTGATAATACTGTTAACACATATTTTAAGATTTTCAAGGACTTATGTTTTCTCTAATACTTACCAGTCTTATCTCCCAAATATGATCACAGGTTACTTCAAAATAAATATTATGCCATATATTTTGCATTCCCTACAGGGCTAGCACAAGGCTGTGCAAGATTGGAGTCAATAGAATTGCAGGTTTCCTTGAAATGTGATCTTGACTTTATATATGTCACACATTTCTTCCACAGTATTTTTATGATTTGTCCTAAACATCTCTTTTGGTATAATGAGTAATAAGGAGCTAATGGCATCATCCTTTGCTGCATGAGGTAAACAAGATATACACTAGAGATCATTGACTTGCTTAAAGATAGGGGTTAGGTTAATATGGGACTTTTCTAACTCACAGACCAAGGTAGTCTCAACCATGCTAGTTCACAGCCCTCTTAAGACACCTAAACACATCTGTTTTCTCAATTTCCTTATTCCTGTTGGTACGTTCATCCTTCCAGGTGCCCAGGTTCCAATAATGATGAATAAGAATCAAGCTGAAACAAATCATTATTGAGTAAAACCTGAAGATTTCTTTTAGTTTGGTTATTTACAAATGAGTACCTCTCAGTGCATTCTACACAAATGTATATAAATGCATATATATTAAAATTTTCAAATTCTCAGAGTGATCTTTTACTCTTCCCTGACTCTGATGTCCAAAATAACTCAGTTCTCAAGCACATCATTCAGCTTTCACAATAGCCGTCAATTTTCCCACCTACTTTCCCACCAACATAGTATAGGACCTTTTCCCCTTTTTTTCTAGCCTATTGTAATAACCTAAGTAATTAGACTACTTCATTTCTCACTTCTTCAATACACCTTCCAATTTTCTATCTTTGTGCATCAGTATCGGACCATTTCTATGCCTGAAAGAACACTTTCTTCATCTCCTATTAAAATATTTCTCATCCTTCAGCTCACATATCTGCTCTTCTGTAAATCTCTCCCTGATCTCACTAGCTATTCTCTCTCTCTCTCTCTCTCTCTCTCTCTCTCTCTCTCTCTCTCTCTCTCTCTCTCTCTCCCCTCAAATTTTCTCAGAGTATTTTGTCTCAACCCATGTAGCAGACACTTGATACATGCTTATTATTTTGAGTTGAAGATATTTGCAGATGTTTCTGCAAATTCCTGTCAAGGACCAATTCATAAACAAAAGCTATCTGATGCTTTGTTCAATACATTTGGTTTATTTGGTCTCCCAAACAAACATAGTAAATTGGAGAAGCCAATACCAAAAAAAATCAGTAAAGACAATTCAGATTTTCTTTTTTAAGAAGGGCTACAGAGTTACTTTCCTAACATTGTATCTCCTTTATCCTTCTATTTACTCAAACAATTGTTCATTCCTACACAGATCTTATTGATTCTGACTCAAAATTCTTAGAGGGGATAAATAATGAGTTTCATCAAGTGTAACAAAGGATCATCTATCATAAACTGTAGAGTTAGAAGGCACTTTAGAAGTTAACTTGTTCACTTACACCTCTTCTACATAATTTTACAGAAGAAGATAATAAGGGAGGTTAAGTGATTTGGCCAAAATTATATAGGACCTAAAATCAATCCCTCCTTTTTTATTAAGTCAGAGTTCCTAAAGAATTTGAATTGTTTACTATTTATGTATCATATACATTTGTGTAGAATGCATTGAGATGTACCTCATTTGTAAATGATGTCCAAACCAAAAATAAAATCTTCAGGTTTTAATCAATAATGATTTATTACAACTGGATTCTTATTCATCTAATTAACCACTCCAGACCTGGATTCCATTGATATGGGAAACTTTTAGGATCAAAATTTTCTCTTCTAGATTTGCCTAGAATCATTTTGAGCTTTAAACAACTTTCTTAGTGTTATATATGTAATATGTGTGAGAGGGAGAACCCAAATATTTTCTACTCCAAGATTAGCTCTCTATCACACATACACCCAAAACCACATACAAGCACACAAATGCGCACACACACACACACACACACACACACACACACACACACATCTCTACATAGACAGCCAGCAATTTTTCACCCCTCCCTCCAATTTTAACAGGGAAATATTCTGATGAATATTTATACAACTCTTCTTCCTCTTTATAATAAATATGCCAATTTTAGAAATTACTTCAAAATAATACTGGCATGATCCATACAATAAAAACCCAATATACATATATATATATATATATATATATATATATATATATCACATAGGTCTGAAAGTTCTTTTGGAGGAGGAGTGGGTCACTTGTTCACATATAAGCATAAACAATGAAGCCCATCTGAGCTGTAAATGTAGGTTGCCTGGCAACAGCTATTAGAGTTGTGTTATGTGCTCTGAAAAGAGACTGAACTGGTGCTTTTCCCTTTAAAACAAAAGATTATTAATAACAGCAACAATGTTGGGTATTTATAAATCTTTTATGTGAGGATCACATAATATTTTGCAGTTCCATACATATTTTGGTGCAAAATGTTATAAGATTAGCTTACAGAGGAAGGAGCATGGAAGGTCTCAAGGTCATGCAAACATTAGTAGCAGGGTCTAACAGAGTGCTGGACAAAGCACTCCATTTTTTCATTCATTGATTCAACAAAAATTACTGAGCAATTATTAAGTACTCATGTCTAACACTCTGCCAGGTATTTTCTTTATTTGATGTTATTTTTGGTGGGTGGGTGGGGACATAGAAAAGATGACAGAGCCAATCCAATCCAACTAGCATGTATTAAGTGTCTGTGGAAACTGGGGAACATCCATGCTACACTTACTATAGGCAAAGCACTGTGCTAGACACTAGGAATACAAGATAAATTTTAAAAGTCAAACCCTTTCCTACAAAAGTTTACAATCTATTGGGAGAAAACAGTTTGTAAACAGTGAAGTAGGTATGTGATCATTGTACTAGATTGATTAATTAATTATTAATTATTAAGATTTAATTAATTAATTTAAAAAGGCTTCCTAAAAGAGTGGAGTCTTGAGAAACTAAGGATTCAAAGGTTAAACAAAGATGTGCTTATTGGGCAAAGAAACAGCCTTTGCAAAAACATCAGGATATGCAATGCTGATTTCAGAAAACTACTTGACTTATTTATCTAAATGTATGAAGAAGAGAAATGTTCTCTCCTGAATATAACTAAAACTAAAAATGCAAATTAGGGCCATATTATAAAGAACTTTAGGTATCATTGTTTTATACTAGAGGTAATAAGTCATCAGAGGATTCTTGAGAAGGAAAACTATGTGGCCAAACTCCTAATTTAGAAAAATTATTTTTGGCAGCTCTGTATTGGAGGGAAGACTCCAATTAGAAGTCTGTTACAATACATCCAAGTCAGAGGAGATAAGAGCTTAAACTGACATGGTAGCTGTAAAGGCTGACAATAACATACAGATATGAGAGATTATAGAGGATGAATTGACAAGATAACTGTTTGAATTCAATTTAATTCAGTTCAATGAGAATTTATTGACTGTTATATACTAGGCACTATTCTATACCCTAAGGCTACAAAGATGAAAACAAAAACAATGTATATGTGGGATGTGGGTTTTTGTGTTGTGTGTGTGTGTATGTATGTGCATACATAAAACAAATACAGGCTAACTTGGAGAAATAGGGAAAGGGGAATGAGAAGAATCAGAAGTACCTTCAGGTTGTACACCGGTATGATTGGAAGGGTGGTAGTACACTTAAAAGAAACAGAGAAGTTGGGGTAAGGGTAGGTTTGAAGGGGAGAGGGTAGTTTCCATTGTAGCATGTTGAATTTGAGGTTTCTATGGGACATCTTGTTCAAGATGTCCTATAGATAGGGGTGATGTAGGACTGAAGGTCAGGAAAACAATTAGACTGCATATAAAGATTAGGCAGCCATTGACAAAGTGATGATTAGCAAATCCTTGGAAGCTAATGAGATCACCAAGGGAAAGGATATATAGAGAAAAGAGAAGTAGGGAGTAGTGCAGAGCTTGGGAGACATCCATGTTTAGGGAATAAGATATGGATGAAGATGTATAAAAAGAAATTGAGTAGAAGTGGTCTGAGAGATGGAAGGAAAAGTATGAGTGAATAATGACTTGAACACTCTAAAAGAAGAGAATATCTAGAAAAGAGACATCAATAGTTTTGACTATCTTGTCAAAAAAATTTTTTTAATTGAATAGAAAATTCAAGAGCATCAAGTTTCATAATTTGCATAGTATGACATATGTTAGGGAAAAAAGACAAAAGTTCCCTAAGAATACCTGTCCTCCAACTTGGAGAGAACAATTTCAATTTATATCTTTTTTTATTCTGCTCCTTCAATGAGGTGACAATTGGGGCTAGGGGCAGGGAGATGTAAATACATAAAAGCAATTCTCAGGACAAGCAGAAGAAATTAAGGACCATTTTTACTATAGACAAAGCATTTGCTAAACACCAGAACTACAAAGATACATTTTAAAAGTCAGACCCTTTCCTATAAAAGTTTACAATTGGGAGAATACAATTTGTAAACAGTAAACAGCAAACTAGAAACAACTTGGCTTTAGGTATCAAAGGAAGGATTTTGTGTTTTATCCTAGGGGCCAAAAGTCATTAAAGGATTCTTGAGCAGGAAAACTATGTGTCTTCTCTTGAAAGCTATTGTCTTCTCTTCCCTGCCCAGTCTTGCAAACTTCTATCCTTTTGTCTACCCACTCTTCTCCCACTCCTCATTCATAAGACAAGAGAGGGTCAGGACTCAAAATGTCACAAGATATACAGGAGTCTAAAGATAAGCTAGTATAAGAAGTAACATTAATCTTAGGTCAGGGTTTTACTGCTATCTCAAGTAGCCAAGATTGTGTACCAATTTCTACCAGTTTCTTAAATCAAAAACAGATCAACAAAACTTCACAAGTGAAAATTTTTCTCTCTAGACACATGAAAAACAATATATCTTTTCTGGAAAAGATACAGCACTGTTGAGAAGCAGGACATGGACAAAAACAAAATTCCAAGTAGGAAGGAGATGACCATTAGATATTATTTTGAGGTTAGAGTTCCTGAAGAGTGCTCTTCAAAAGAAAAACATTAAAAGTATATGAGAGTTGCAAAACTTAATGTATCCCCAGCACCATGCACTGAAGTGTAAAAGGGAAAAGAAGAAACACTAATAGGAATCATAATCCTCACTAAGTAAGTTGACCTTTCCAATACTTAAGGTAGAAGGTAAGATATATATGGTACTTTGATGGACAGAACTGTATTTCTGTTAAGCAGTCCTAAAAAGGAACAACTTCTGAAAAGGGTGACTAATTTTCCAGTTGAGACTTGGTATCAAAAAGCCAAAAGGCCTGATATAGCTGTGTATCTGTACTCGTTTCAGCTCCTGGTCATATCAGCACCATGGCCAGCAGTCCTTAATCATGAAAGATTAGAGCACGAAATCTGTGCACCAGAAAGTACTTCATGTGTCACCTTATCCAACTGACATCTGTAGGAATCCTTGGCAAATAATCACCCAAAGTTTGATTGAAGAGTCACCCTCCTCCTGAGAGAGAAATCTGTTCCATTATAATATATCTTTAATTGTTAGGAAGCTTTTGTTAGGAAGCTTTTCTTGTGTAAAAACTAAATCTGCCTTTCTTACAGTTTCTCCCATTTGCATTATTATGCTCTCAAAAGAACAAATATTACCATACCTCCATATAACTATCTTTAAAATACTTAGGGGCAGCTAGGTGGTGCAGTGGATAGAGCAACGACCCTGGAGTCAGGAGGACCTAAGTTCAAATCCAACCTCAGACACGATAATTACCTAACTCTGTGACCTTGCTCAAGTCACTTAACACCATTGCCTTGCAAAAACAAAACAACAACCAAAAAAAAAACCCAACAAAAAGAAATGCATCTCCATAGAGCAGTAGAAATAACACTAAATCTCCAATTCACTGAAATACTTAGACAAATATCAATTTCCCTTTAGTCTGTTTTCCAAATTCAACACCTTCATTCAATGAAGGCATTTTTACTGATACACCTCCAAAAGTCTTCAAGTGATGATGCAACCCCCACGTGAAGACTTCCAGTTGTATTTCTGTTTTCTGGAGTCATACAGAATGAGTGTGATTCTTTTTCTACTTGAAAAAGTACTGCTTTTTAAATACTTGAAAATAATAACTGTCTTATTTCAAGTCTTTCCTTTTTTTAATCTAAGCCATCTCCAGTTCCTCCAAGAAGTCTTTGGATGGCATGATTTAGAACTTTCCCCCAATATTCTTTGCCTTTCTCTAGATCTTGTCAACCCCCCCCATATTTAACATATATAGAGAGGATAATATTTCAAATGCCAGACAAAGGCAGTGGGACTATAGCCACTTTGGTTCTGGACATTATGCTGCTTTCATTGCAGTCTTCTAGTTCAATTCTCACCTAAAGCATCAGTTCTGGGACTGATGTTCCAGATGTAAACTGATCAGGTCAGAGTATAGAAGGACTTTTGCCTCTTAATTTCTGAAAATCATTTTTCTTTAAAGGCTATTCTTTTCTAACACATGACTTTGTTTTGTTTGATATACAATACTACTGTCTCATATTAAGCCCTCTAGAATTACCAGTATTTTTTCTGATAAAACTGCTAATCATATCTCCTCCACATTATAACTATGAAATTCATTTTTCAAACTGGCATAATACTTTATATTTACTACTATAAAATTTCACCTTACTAGATTCAACCTAATTTTTTGACCTTCCAAGATCTTTTTGAATCTTATTTCTGTCATTGAATAGCTTAGCAAACCCTCCAAGTTTAGTGTCAGTTATAAATATAATCAAGATATTAGTTATAGTTTACATAGATCATTGATTAAAAAAATATCAAATAGCACAGGACCAAAGACAGATTTTCTAGGAAGGAAGGAAGGAAGGAAGGAAGGAAGGAAGGAAGGAAGGAAGGAAGGAAGGAAGGAAGGAAGGAAGGAGGAAACAAGCATTTATTAAGCACCTGTGATATCAGGTATGCTGCTAAGTGGTTTATAAATATCTCATTTGATTGTCACAAAAACCCTGGTAAGTAACTATATTGTTATACCCTACCCGTTTTGCAATTTAGGAAACTGAAACAAATAGAAGTTAAGTGATTTGCCCAGATGGTAAGTGTCGAGGTTTGGATTTGAACTCAGATCTCCCAAGATCAGAGATCTGCTGACTGTACCATCTAGAGAGTTGACAATGAATCACTATTGATTAATTTTGGATCTGACCAATCAACTTATTTCAAATCCACCTAATTGTACTAATTGTTTAACTTATTCCAAATTTATTTAATTGTACTAATTGTACCCAGCCCATATCTTCCCATCTTTTCCACAAGAATAATATTAAATACATTATCAAATGCTTAGCTAAAAATCTACATAAACTATATCTAAGGTATCCCCTATATCTTCCAGTTTAGTGATCTCACCAGAAAAGGAAATAAAGCTAGCCTGGCATGATCTGCTCTTAATAAAGTCATGCTGGCTCTTTAATTACATGCTCACTAATCATCTTTTATTAACATGTTCTAGAATCTTAGTAGGCATTGAAATTAATCTCACTGATTTATAGGTCAAAGATTCTATCTTCTTTTTTTCCTTTTGAAATCTTGTCATTTGCCCTTTTTGTGCTGCAGAGAAGTACAATGGCATATGATCAGTGAAATGGTAGATATGTACAATTATTATCCCCATTTTATGCAAGAGGAAACTGAGGTAAATGGAGGTTAAATGACTTACTCTTAGTGACACAAGTAGTAAGTGACTAAAGCTGAATTTAAACTTAGACCTTACTGACTCTAGTTCCAACTTTCTATTCACTGGGCCATCACAGACTAATAACTCTCCTAGTCCAACTCATCCTTCACTCAATTTTCAAAGAGATATTCCTGAATTATACTGTGACCATGTCTCCCTTTAATCAATAAACTCAAATGGCTCCCTATTACACCCAGAAGCACATATAAAATCTTGTCTTCTTATAAAACTTCCATAAATCTGGTCCCTTTTGGGAGACAGATAGGCAGTGCAATGGATAGAGTACCAGCCTGGAGTCAGGAAAACTCATCTTTTTTAGTTTAATTCTAGCCTCAGACACTTACCAATTGTGTGACCCTGGGCTAGTCATTTAATGCTATATGCTTAAATTTCCTCATCTGTTAGTTCAACTGAAGAAGGAAATGGCAAACCTCTGTAGTATCTTTGCCAAGAAAAACCCAAATGCTTACATATACAATTGAACAGCAATAATTTGAACCTTTGCTACCTTTCCAGTCTTTTTATTACTTACTTCCTTCTACTTACTCCATGATCCTGGGACACCTCCTTATCATTCCTCCCACAAAACACTTTATCTCTTACACCATCTATTTTCACTGACTGCCACCCATTCCTCAAATGTTCTCTTTCCCTTTAGCTACTGATTTTTCTGGCTTCTAAAGTCTCATGTGCTGTGGGAAGTCTTTCCCAATCCCTCTTAATTAATTATGGAGGAAACAACTTGTAATATATCTTGTTTGTACATTACAAGTTGTTTCCTCCATTAGACTGTAAACCCCTTGAGAATGGAGATTTTTTTTTTGCCTTTCTCTAATGCAGAGTTGGCACATTGTAAAAGATAATCTAATAAATGTTACTTCAGGGCAGCTAGGTGGAGCAGCGGATAGAGCACTGACCCTGGAACCAGGAGGACCTGAGTTCAAATGTGACATCAAACATTTAATAATTACCTGTGTGATCTTAAGCAAATCACTAAACCCCACTGCCTTGAAAAACAAAAAGAAAAAATGTTATTTTGATTACATATTACTCAACAATGTTTCAGCACAGTCAGATCCCATGAAAAGCTAACTTTCCTTTATGCTGTTGTAAGTTATAAGGTAGTTGAAGAAAACTTGATAAAATGCTTACTCAATTTAAATCTTGTTTAATTTGAATTAAAATATATTTAGTCTTGTATTTTTTTAGATAAATTGATAACAATGTCAAAAGAAAGTAAGAATAGCTATAAAATATCTAACAGACCCAAGAAGGAAAGTACAGACTTATTAGGAAAGCCTTGGTTTTCACATGGTAGTTCCACAAATACAAACCTAATTTCTGTGATCCACTTATCATTACTTTATCCATCATCTCTAAATGCCAGTGTGTTAATAAAACTAACTGTTAAGCTGTGTTCTCCAAGACCACAACAATGTTCCTTATTCTCTGTCATTTCATCTTGTGGCTGAACAGACGGGTGGGATACAACTTGCCACTGAAAATGTTAGCAAAAAAGAGAGATGCAAAAGAAAGTCAGGTGCCAGGGATGTTATGAGCCCACCTAGTGTCCATCAGTTAATAGCTTTCATTTATGTCAAGGTGACACTGCCAATGATCTGTGCCCTGGTGTGCAAAGTGACAGAATAGATAAGTCCACTGAAGCATATACCTTTTGTATGTCCTGCTTCCAACCCAGCTAGGAAAATGGCTCCCAAGCACACATGCAAAAACCATTCACTCTAATACAAATGGAACTCTGTTGCCACTGGGCAATAAATCCTCAGGTAACTCTACAAGAAGATAATTGTGGCTACTCTTTATCATTAGAGATGAGGATTGTCACTGTCCAATATCATCATGCTTATTAATCAGTGAATTAACCAATTCATCCAATTCCATGAAGCTTTCCAAAGACTTTAGCAATACAGGTACATCTCACTTTAAGAAAATATATCTCAATGGGGTGGCTAGGTGGCGCAGTGGACAGAGCACTGGCTCTGGAGTCAGGAGTACCTGAGTTCAAATCCATCCTCAGATACTTAATAATTACCTAGCTGTGTGGCCTTTGGCAAGCCACTTAACCCCATTTGCCTTGGGAAAAAAACCCTAAAAAAAAAAGAAAAAAAAGAAAACATATCTCCCAGAGGGATAAATTAGGAAGTGATTATCTATAATATATAATACATCTTTACCAAAAGATTCAGTGAAGGATTACTTTAAATAATAATGTTTTCTCTAACATTATTTGATTTGCCATTCCTTCATTCAAAGAACAATTATTAAATGCCTACTACTGTGCTGCGTGTTGAAGGAAATATCAAGATAAACAAGAAAGACTATTGACCTCCAGAACTTCATAATTTTGCAGAGGAGTTTGTTGTTCAGTTGTTTTCAGTTGTGTCTGACCTTTCATGACACCATTTTGCATTTCCCTGACAAAAAATAGTAGTCTCCATCACATTTTATAATGAGGAAACTAAGGAAAACAAGTGACTTGCCCAGGATCACACAGTTGGTGAGTAACAGAGGTTGTCTTCCTGACTCCAGATCAATACTCTATCCTCTATACCACTTGACTGCCCCCAGTAAAAGGAATATATGTAAATAATTTCAATAGAAACATTAGGATGATAAGAGAACACAAAGCACAAACATCATATCTACCTGTGACCTAAAAGAAGGTTTCAAGGAGTACATGGCATTCTGAGCTGGAGTCTGAGGAATGGGGAAGATATCAGTTGGCAGAAATGAGGATGGAAGAAGTTAGAAGGCCCCTTTTTTGCCTCAAACAATCATATGAAAGCAATCACATCAGGAAGTTTGAGATAAAACTCTGACAGACTGGACTTTTTATTTGAATTAGGTGATGCTTCTATTGGGACTGAGAAATCTATTTGGCATACAAATGCATTCCCTATAGTGAAATTTGACTTAAATAATGCCTTTGTAATAACTAGAAAAGAGGCTGGCACATTATGTTGTAGAGTTCATTGGAATTGGTGAAATAGTATGAATCATGAAGTTTCTAAAATGGGAAAGGCCTTCAAAGTCATGTAATCTCATTATAAAGAAATTGAGGACCAGAGAAGTAAATGACTTTTCCAAACTCAGACTGTGATTTTGTGGTAACCACCTGGGCAAGAACCCAGATCCACTGACTTCCAATCCAATCCCTCTCCCACTGTATTAGTCTAGCTCCATTAACATGACTTTCTGTGCAATAATAATTAGATGAGTAGCACCAAAGGATAGATAGCACATTGTACATAGTAGATGCTCAATAAATTATTTTTGAATGATATATTTTACTAATATCTAAATAGTACCTTATAGTTTAGGCATGTTTAACATATATTTTGTCAATTCATTTCTGTGTGTGTGTGTGTGTGTGTGTGTGTGTGTGTGTGTGTGTGTGTAAAACTGTCTTATATGGGGAAGAAAGTGAAATTCAGAAAGGTTATAGGTTTTTTCTTAAGGTCTCATAACTAATATACATAACCCCAGGCCTTTGTAGGCTTAATGTTTTTACTATATAACAATTACTATTTGATGGAGACCTCCATAAGCTTAATGTCTACTACATGGGAGGTACTATGTTCAACTGAAGATGAAAATGGTATTTTTAAATGCAAAATGTAAAAAAAATCAAATTATATGAAAAATAAGAATCAAAGAAAACTATTGAGGAACTAATGTAAGGGTTTTAGTTTTGAAATTTCAATTTTCTACTTTTTTAATTAATTGAGAAAATGTTACTCTTCCAGTTCCATTCAATTCATTTCAACTCAAGAAGCATTTATTAAATGATTGCTGTGTTCAAAATGAGACAGAGTTGTATAATAGCTAGAACACATCTTCAAATTCCATACTCATAGGCTAAGTGAACCAAGCTAGCTGATTAATTTCACAATGCAGGGACCATCACTGATTCTACAGGAACAATAAAAAAGTTTGGTATTCACTTCCTGACAAAAAAAGGTTATGGATTCAGGGTGCAGAGACTTTTTAAAAAACACAGTCAATGGAATTTGTTTTGTTTGATTATTTATAATTTTTACGAGGAATTTGTCCCAGTCAGATGAGGAAAGTGGAAGGGGAAAAAATGGATCTCTTGTTATTTTAAAAAATAAAATTTAAGTTATAAAAACAACTCTCTAAGGTTATACATAGCAAGAGAGATGTCACTTACATTGGCTGAAGGAGTTCCCTTATCTGATAGTTCTTTATATCAATAAAATCACAGTTTCAGTTTCTAGGTTATAATGTACAAGGCACTGTGGATCCAAGTAACAAACTGAATCAGCCCCTGCTCTCTAGAGAACATATGTCATAATCTTTCCTTATTCTTACCCTTTAAAAAAGATTGTCATAAAAAAAGTTCATCTTTCTGAAAGCTTTAAATCTTGAATGGAATAGAATAAACAATATGTGAAATATTTGAATATCAGAGAGCTCTTATCTTTCTTCAGTCTCCCTCTCTTTGAAAAAACTTAAAGCAAAAAATAATTATCAGTACCATTAGTAATCAAAAACATTTATAGCCCACAAATAATATGACAAACATAGCTTTCAATGGCCACGAGTTCCCAGTCACTGATTATAATTCTTTTCATATATGTTTGGGATTTTTTTTTGCCAAAATATTCCTAAATGGGTATGAACAAGTTCTCATGCTTTTTTTCCCCCTTTTCAATCATAGGAAACACAGTGAGGGGGAACAATAGAATATCTAGAGATATTTGTGCCGCAGAAGAAGTTCCAAGAGGTAATATGCTCCAATGTTTCTAACACAAGTCATTTATCTTAGACCCAGTTTGGACAAAAAAATGAATTCCAGTAAGAGGCATTTCTTTAAACAAATACTACTGCAGCCCCTTCTTAGAGGAATAGATTAAAAACTAGCCTATTATAAAGCAATCTCTTCAATTTCAGTCATTGCACTAAGAAGTATGAGTTATTCAGGAGCTGTGATGATTTGGGCTATAAGACAGTGACAAAACATGGAAGTCAAAAGTGACAAAGGGGGAATTTCATCCTTGTTTATTCATTCAGCAGACTTTGGCAGAACCTGAGTGCCTTGCATTGCTTATCAGGGAGTCTGAACAGTTACGCCTCAGTAGAACACAAGAAAAAGGACAGTGTTTTATATTATCCTAAAAACATTCAAATTATATGGCAGAATTTTTTAAAAATTTAATGGAAAATATTTTTAAAACACTACTGTTCTATCAATATTCCAAGGCTATCTGCTCTTCTCTTCTCATATGCTTATTGCTTCATCAAATGCATTTACTGATAGTATATCAAAAGTTCTGTATTCCCCTAGATTAACTGTGCTTTGGTGGATTTGGGGTATCTTCATAGACTCTTTTTTTGGTTGTTATTGTTGTTTTGAATTTTGAATTTTTCCAATGAACTTTTTTTCCTTTGCTGGACTAAATGAATCATGATATCAATCACTCCCTTCCCCTTATCAGTAATTATTCACCTAGTTCAGAAACTGTTAGCCTAGTGGGCATAGACCTTTTGGATTTCAAGAGCTTCATAAATTTGAATGGAAAAGATCATATGTTTATTTCAATATAATTATTTTCCTTTCTATTGATTTTATGCATTCAAAATATTATTCTGAGAAATTTATAGACTTTTCCAGGCTCCCAAAGTAGTCCATAGTGCACACACACACACACACACACACACACACACACACGCTAACTCCTACTCTGAGTAATGTATTGTACAAAATTCGGAGATATTAGACATAGTCCCTACCTGTTAGGATCTTACAATAAAGTACAGCACATGCACATGCACAAGAAAGACTACCCAATACAAGCATAATACATTTCAGTGAGTAGCACTGACCATATATGTCCAGAAAAAGCCAGATTCTTGTGTACTGGAATGATCAGAAATTATTTCACAGAGGAGGTACAATTTAAAACTAGATTTTGAAGACTTTGAGGATTTTTATTTGTTTATTTTTAATTTATGCAATGCAATGAGGTTAAGTGACTTGCCCAAAGTCACACAGCTAGGTAATTATTAAGTCCGAGGTCACATTTGAATTCAAGTCCTCCTGACTCCAGGATCAGTGCCACCTAGCTGCCCTGGTTTTGAAGATTTTGAATTTAGAAAAGTAGAGAAGATGAGAAAGAGCATTCCAGACAAAGATGTCAATTTAGGTATAGTACAGCAACTAGGAATAGTTAATTGAAGAGGACATATAAAGAATTGTAAATTTATGGTTGAATCATGTGGAGGAAGAGATGTCAAGGATGGGTAAGGCAATTTGGGGATAAATTGTTAAAGATATTGAGTACTTGGATGACAAATCTAGGCTTTATCCTTTGACAATAAAGAATCAATCATGCATAAATAAAATGGAAATTCTGATCGTAATCTGAGCTAAGAGAATATAAGGACTACAAAAAAGAAATAATACAGATAAAATACTATTAAAACAAATCTTATGAATATATATTACCAATATTATTATAATTATGCAGTATATTCTTTCATTTGAGGGATTTGTTGACTTTCAGTAACTTTATGATAAAAACAAAGGCAGAAAAACTGTAAGAATTTAACTTAACTTAAGAGTTAATAACTACTTCTCAGAAGACATTCTACTTTTGTAAAAAACCCTCAATTCAGTGGTTAGCATATTGGTAAAAGTTAGGTATTACCCCATGTTAGAAAAAAACGTCAATGAAACTATCCCTTTGCTTTTTGAAAATGTTTATCTTCTTACCTATAATATAGCAGCATAAATTTAGAGGGATGATGTATCACTACATAGGAAGCCATTGACAACATTGGTCTTTCCAATGATAGATGTGCCTGGAGGGTCAGCGATAGATGGATGGATATGGAAAAATTGCTCCAAAACAAATTAATAATTTTGTCTTATAGATAAAATCCTAGCACTTTTTATTTTATTATTTATTTTAAAACCAAATACCATTTATCATACTTCTTAAATGTCTACTTGTCATTGTGTATCAGGGACCTCCCTAATGCAGGACCATGAAAAGCCAATTATTCTGACTGTGGCCACATTCCTGAACCTCAGAAAGATTTTCTCCCACGTATGTCCAAGGTGATTTCATGCTTAGTTGACTTTCTGAAATCCCTAATCCAAGACTGATCAGTGAGTGCTATGCTGGTCCTTCTTATATTATCAAGAATTATTGTTTAAATGTGTCCAACCTATTAAAAATTCACTGGACTGAGGAATAAAGGAAAATGGAACAGTGGGCTAGAGCTTAATCATGTGGCAGCTTGCACATTAGGTCAGTTCATAATTTTCTATACTACACAAGAGGAAAGTTGTACATATTTAAAAAACAATATATAATCCACTCCTCTGTAATCATCACCTTTTTTCAATTGACTTTCCATTTGAGTCAGAAAAGCACTAAGGTTGTCCAAATCTTTTAACAAAAGGAAATCTCTATAAATCAGCTTTATTGACCATGTAGTTTGGGCTGGAGTTTCCATGTAGTTTGGACTGGAGTTTTTGTTTGGTTTTGTCCCAAATCTGTGGTCATACTGATGAACTTCTAATGTGGAAATGTCCTTTACTAATGGAGACGAGCAACTATTCTGTAATTTCTAGTGTTAGGGAGTTGCCTGGTACACTGAGAAGTTGACTGACTTGCCCAGGGTCATGTAAACAGAATTATATCAGACCCAAATATCCCTAAGTTTCTCTCTCTGTCAAAGATGAAAAAAGCATGGTTCAGTTACTTTTTAATCTAATGGTTTTGACATAAATGCTCTCATAATTTGCTCTCTGAATCCTCATCTCCCCTCTTGGAATCATTGAGTTACCAATAGTTTAGGAGCAGATAGATAGCCTGGTACTATTCAAACTATCATACAAAATGAACTAAGCTTGTAACTCACTGATGAATGAAACAGATATTCATATATTTATAGATAATATTGTAAAACACATATTATTTGATGAAACATCTTTTTCTCACTTTCCTATATGGCTGAATCTAATAAAGTAAAACAATTTCAAAAATCTCAGCTTAAAAATTCAACTTTATTAGCATGAAATGAGACAATTATGGTTAGAGAGAAGTTTTTTCCTGAATAAGATTTGATGGTTTTAGTGAGGGATATGCTTAATTAGGTTGTGTTGGCTCATGACAGTTGACTTAAATTTTCATTGTGAGTATTTATACCTTGGAAATTAATAAATGTTACATGAGGGATTGATTTAAAAATTTCGTTGATTGTCTCAACTTAGGAAAGTTATGGAGAAAATAATAATTGTAAATTAAATTTAAAATTGCATGATGCATGTATTTTTTCAAAGAGCCAATTGTTAAACATTTACCATCACACTCCTAGCTTTATTGTAGTATAGTATGTAGAGTCAACTTAGACTTCAAAATGTTTGATACCTTGTTAAGACTGCAATCTCAATGAAATGAGTACTTTCATTTGATCATAAAATATGGTTCTCATCCTGGATTACTCTTATCTATGTCATCTTAAAAATCCTCTACAAATGGTTCATTCAATGTTCTGGAGGCCTTCATCAGGCTCTCCTCAGATCCTTGTGGCCTTCATCTGGACTTTATCATATTTAATTGGTATAAATGGGGTCATGATTTGTCCATTATTTTCCTTCATTCTTGTTTATAAGACCAGCCTACCTCCTTGTCCAATCATATATTTATTTGATCATAGGGGATTTTTTTGTCAAATACCTTGTGCAGTTATTAATTAACAATACATTGTAGCCTACTCATTCTTATTATGTGCCTTTCCATTGGCCTTTGGATTATTGAAAATTCAATTCATGTTATGATATTCTAGGCTTCATTGGAATAATATTGATTTTTGAAATTATTAGGATTATGCATAGCAGAGAACAAAAGAAAATATAAGAAAGCAAAAGAAAGCTGTGAAAACAATATGTAACATTTATCATATTGTTTTCTTGAAATAGAAATTTATTGTTTCATATTTAATCTTTTCTTATGTTCTGCTGTAGATATGGCAAATATTTTATTTTCTCATTCCCATTATTTGGTTGAAATAGTTTTGAAAATTTACCAAAAAAACACAAAAGAAAAGAATCATTAAAAGCATTGCATAATATCTCAAGTAAAATTTAGTCTATTTTCTTCCTATTAAATTCTGGTCCATGTTTATTCAGCTGAAGTGTCTTTTGTCTGAATTATATGGACCAAGAGACTAGCTTTATGTGTTGTTCATTCAAATGCATGTCATAATATGTAAAACAGCCATTCTCAATTCATTTTTTTGGCTATGTGAATAGGTAAGTAAAATTATTTGGAAGTTTTTAACAGATTTCCTTTAGGTAATGACCCAAAAGCTTGATATCATCAGCAAAATTTTGTCTTCAATAGATACCAGAACAGATATGTTCAATGAATTGTGGCTTATATTATTCATGCTTTTACTCTCTTCTTTCATCCTTAAATACACTTATTCTTGGATAAAGGAAATTAGGAGACCATGGTATTTCTGATGGGAAGGAATCAGAAGCTTTGGAAATAGCATTGCTTGACATTGCAGCATTTCAATTTGAGATTGTATTGGAAGAGAAATTGTGTTATAGCTCAAGATGAAAAAGGACTGACAGGACAAAAGTTCATGTCTTTGATCCCTTGTTAACACACAATCCTCTATTTATACAGTACTCATTCATTAATGCCATCTTAGTATTTTTAAGGACTAATTCTTCCCATTTTGCTCAGAAAAAAATTACAGGGACTTCTCATAACCTCAATGTTATTAATAATTAATATAAGAACTTTTGTTTGTTCATCTTTAAACAACTTAATGCCTCCCTGCTTCCAAGAGTTCACCATATTATTGCTGAAATTAGTGTGAATACCTAATCAAAACAGTCCATTGCATCTAAGAACACCTGAATCCAAGAGATCTTCCAGCTTTATGTCAAGTAGTTGAGATTACAGTAGTGTACCACCATACCTGGCTAGCCTTGTATTATGATGCTGTCATCATATCAAATCAGTAAGGACTACATAGCACCTGTTGGCATTCAAGGTAAAATCAGTGTGAAATGTGGTAATCAAGGAAACAGATAATTTAACAACCTGATCAAAAGATATTAGTAGTAAAAGCAAAAAAAAAAATGGACTGAGCTATCTGGTGGTGTTATTAAGGAAAGGCTCTCAGAATTATGTACCTTAGGGGACAGAAGGATGAGCAAGTTGTCCAGAGAGTGAATCAATGGCTATAACTCTGTCTCTAGTGAGCAGGAGACCAAAAGAGAGAGAGAGAGAGAGAGAGAGAGAGAGAGAGAGAGAGAGAGCCACCCAGGCTTTGAAGGGCAGATTTGTATGCTCCTATTATAGATTAAATGCATGCATAGGTGTGTCTCATAGTCCATCATTAGATACCTTACACAGATGAAACAACTAGCATCAGAAAGCCTGAGCCACTAAGTCCAAATGATTAACTTTTTCTACTCATTTTTTACCAAACAGTTTATGCAGATATTTTGAAAATTCAACTCAGCAGAATACAACAAAAAAGTCCTGGCTCTGAAATCAGAAGACCTTCATTCAAATCCCATTTCTAAACTTGATACATACATAATGGGCAAATTACTTAATCTCCATGGGTCTCAGTTTTCTCATCTATAAAAAAAATGAGAAGGCTGCACAGTTGACCTCTGAGGTCTCTACTAGCTTTAGATCAATTATTGTTTATTAAATGCTTAATATATGCAATATAATCTGCTTGGGAATGGAAAAGAAGAAGATGGTGCCTGTTTGTCCAAGTAATGATTGAGTTTGCAACTTTCATAAAAGTATTCTTCACTACTGTTTTTAATAGCAGTATTTTGGTATGATCTCTTATGAAGTTCATTCTAGAAGTTACATTCCATGTTTTAGTTTGGTTTATTGGATAGTTTCTGTTTATTAAATCAAAAGTTGATAATGGATGACAGATGTTCCAAATAATGGTAATTAAGTGTTAACTGTTTTCTTAAGATCAAAATGCAAGTATAATCATGAAGTGGAGGTAAAATGAATGGTTGATTGGTAAATTACACTCTGCCACTTGTTTTTCATACTGGGCATTTTTTGAGTAATTCAGTCCTGGAATCTGTAAAGAAAAAGATCTGGGATAGTGTTTTGACAGTGTTTCTAACAAGTAACTTTATCAGAACTTTTAGGATAATTAAGGAATTCCCTTTTTAAAGATGTTAAATAGACCACATTTTGGGCCATTCTTTGGAAATTTTTTCTATAGATTTGATTGAAATAAACAAGCATTTATTATACAAGTCTTTGGGGATATAAGAACAAAAACAGCCCCTGCCATTATTATGCATTACATGAAAGCAAGGAAGGAATAAGATTCATTCTAAGAACATTGGAGATAGTATATCCACAGAAACTTCCAGTTTAACTGGGGCACTATTTCACAATCTCAGTACCAGAATGACCCATACTGGCTGGATTACAAAGATAAAACAGGATATGAAAACAGCTCATAGAGACTAAAGGAGATAGAGGAGGGTGGAAATAGCATATTTGTTCTATTGTGATATATGTGGTTAATAAATTTTTATTTACTATGATTTTTACCATTCTAATTAAACTGCTTATTTATGCAGTATGAGATTGGAGTGCATGTTAATAGCATAGATATTCCAGAGGAAATTTCCATTGAGAAGGAGGAACATAAATCCATGATTAATGACTAATCATGGATATAGAACTTGGATTGTTGCAATCTAACATAAAATGCCTCAAACCTTTGTTAGTATTTGGGGGGGCCCATGTACCAATGAACTGTCCTGTCATATATATGGTACAGAATACCTATTATTTGAAGAAGTGGCAATGGTGTTTACAAAGAAATTTAGGAAAAATTTAGGAAAAAATTTAGTAAATTTAGGAAATAAATTTAGGGGGGAAAGCTGAATATGACCAAATTCATACAAAAGCTATCTATCTTGGAGGCTACAAAGTTTACAAAGTACTTAGGTTGGTTTTCAAAATAACCTAAAAAGGTAAAGACTCCAAAAGAAAGGAAAATATCACAAAAGTTTCTCCCCACCAAAGAGCAACATCAGTAATTATCAATCCCTATAGCTACTTTCTTATCTATCCAAAATATAAAAATGATCTGTGTAAATGCTGTGGGTATCTTTAATGAAAATATGGTAAAAGAATAGGAAAGTTTTTTGCAGATGATTTCTTTAACAGAATAAGCTTTACAAATGAATGAGGTATAGAAAAATATAAGATCAATTCTATTTTTTAATTTAGTACAAAATTCAGTCTTGGAGATTCTCTTAAAATTATATATACTGCATACATATATGATTACATAAGTTTATAAATATATGTATGTTACATAAGATTCTATGGCAGATATGAGTACTGAGATAAAATAGTATAATATCTATTGAATATTAACATCAGAAAGGGGATTAAAATGCTTACTAAAGTTGTATTTTAGTATCATAGAAGCTATACAGAGTTCAATAAGAAGATAGCAAGGTTCTCCTGATGGTTCTATTCATATAAAACATAATATTTTCAACAATTGATGAAATCTTAAAAAAACTTTCATTTTATTTGAAATATATTAGACTATCCAGAGTAGAAAAACAAAATCGATTAAAAAATTAATTTTGCATGCATTTTTGTCAGACAATTAGATAGATAGCTTATTGATTTATTGTGTATATGAATAGACACCGACTCTGGAGTCAGGGGGACCTGAGTTCAAATCTGGACTAGGATATGATACTAACTGTGTGAATTTGGCCAAGGCGCTTAAGCCCCTTGCCTTACAAACCCTGACCCCCAAATAAATAAATTGTTTTTATTGTGAAACAACTTTGTAAATTTTATTGTAAATAGGCATATGTTTATTTGGAGTGAAACTGCAGATGAACAGTAATATAGTTGGATTTAGAAATAAACAGGAAGGAAAAAATTTCCATTTTGGAAATTGTATAGCAATGCAGTAATGCCATTTAATTGCAAATCCTGGAATCTCACAATCTTGGAGAAATCACAAGTAACCCAAAGAACAATGGAAAGATAACATTCTAAATTGAACTCATTATCTTTTCCTCTAAACCCACTCTATTTCTGAGCTTTCTCATTATTGTTCAGGGCAACATCAACTTTCCAGTAATGCAGACTCACAGCCTAGTATTAACTCTGATTCCTCACTAACACTCATCCTACATATCCTATCTTTTACCAAGACTGGTTGATTTACCTTTATAGTATCTCTTGCTTTCATTTCCTTCTCTTCGCTGATCCTCATTAACTCACATTATAATTGCAAAAGTCTGCTTATAGGTTTCCTAGGCTCAAGTATCTCTCTCACTTCAATCCATCTTCCAAACAAATTTTTTTTCTTATAGCACAGATATAACCATGTCATCCTATTTCTGAATGGGATAACTGTTCCCTATCACTTCCAGAATCACAGTTTGATCCTCTACCTTCCCAGTCTTCAGATAACTTACTTCCTCTTATGTACTCTGTGATCCAGTTATACTAATCTCTTTGCATAAGACATTCCATTTCCAGATTCCATGTACTTCCATTGACTCTCCCTCATGCATGAAATTCTCTCTACCCTAATCTCTGTCTCTTGAAATTGTCCTCTCAAATTCCAGCTAAAATCCCATTTTCTATAAGAAAATTTTCCTGATCCTCCTTAATACCAGAGCCATCCCTCTATGGATTATCTGGTATGTATCTAATTTATACACAATCATATTCATTCTTTCTATCTCATTAGACAGTGAGCTCCTTGAGGTCAGGCACTGACTTTTGTCTTTCTTTATATCCCTAGTGTTTAGCATTGTTTCTGGTACAGTGCAGGCACTTCATAAATGCTTTTTACTAATCTAACTGACTGATACTACCAATAATTTGTTCATAAGAAGTTACATCAAAAATGTGATCAAAGTAAAATATCCCTGGGTAGGTCTGTGAGCTAGTCATAAAATGAGAATGGGAGTCAAAGGACTTAAAACTTGAATATTTACTTGACTCCCCACCCCCAAACTTTACAGGAAGCAGAGAAAGTAGGTGCATTGTGGATGCACCCACTATGGAAGATATACAGAATAACATGGATGAAAATGGCACAGTGATGATATTGCAACTAAGTGATGCACTAGAAAGAGTATGAGCCCTGGTGTCAGGACCTGAGTTCAAATCTTGCCTCAAATATTAACTAGCTGTGTAACCTAGTCACTTAACTGATTGCCTCAGCATCCAGGGTCCAGTAGTCCTAAACCATATCTAACCACTGGACCCATATGGCCCTCTGGAGGAGAGGAGTGAGGCTAATGACAGCACAGCAGCCCTCTCACTCAAATTCAGTTCACTTGTTTGTCGTGACATTACTTCCCTGATATCAGGGTCCTTCAAAAGCAAAGGTCAAATATCATCATCATGATCATCATGATATTGCACATAGCGTGTGACCTGGGAGATAAGAAACTGGAAAAAGGAAATAGTCACACTCATGAAGTTACTAATCTATTTAAGTGCCCAATGTCTAATTAGCTAGTTTTAAAATTGTTGGCTGCCAACTGAGAAGGTCCCTGGAATGTACAATTTATAAAGAGAGGCCAACTTAGGTTTTAAAACTGATGGAAACAGTTTATTCAGCCAATGGAGATTTGCTTTTATGTAATTGCTCTAACATAAGGTATTTTATAGGCAACATTGTCCTCAAAGTTCCATCCACTATTCTCTTTGATAATTAAACTCTTTTGTTATTTCTTGTTGTTATTTCTTATTGTTGTTTGGTCCTTATGGTTATGCCTGCCTCTATGTGACCCCATTTGGAATTTGCTTGGCAAAGATTCTGGAATGGTTTGTCATTTCTTTTTTCAGTTCATTTTACGGATAAAAACAAACTGAAGCAAATTGGGTTAAATGACATGCTTAGGGTCACATAGGGAGATACTAGTATCTAAAGTCACATTTGAATTCAGATCTTTCTGACTTTTTATTTTTTAGGGTTTTTTTTTTGCAAGGCAAATGGGGTTAAGTGGCTTGCCCAAGGCCACACAGCTAGGTAATTATTAAATGTCTGAGGCCAGATGTGAACTCAGGTACTCCTGACTCCAGGGACAGTGCTCTAACCTTTGAGCAACCTAGCCACCCCCTGACTTTTTATTATTTTTACATGAAATTTATTTATTATTGAAAAAATTTAAATTTCTAAATCACAGACATTTCTTTAAAATTCTGTAAGACTGTTGTTGCTGCATAAAGGATGGGGTGAAGTTTGGGCATTGTTCATAGGATTATAAATATAGAGCTGGAAGGCATCTCAGAGACCATCTAGTCTATCCCCCTTATTTTATAGTTGAATAAACTGAGGCACAGGGAGGTCACATGGGCAATAAGAATCAGAAGCAGAATTTGAATCTAGGTCATCTGTCTCCAGAATCAATTTCCATTGCACTGTACTACAAGGATGTTCTGGCATTAATAATCATAGTAAAAGAGAGAATGGATAGTCTAGAAGTGTAGGAAAAACCCACATAATCATCTCCTTCCCACTCATGTGCACAGGATGCCTCGATGCCAACCCAAACAACCAGAGTACAAAATATGTGTCAGCACTAGATGCCAGTGAACATAGACAGATAATACCATTCATTTCAGCTTGAAATAACAGGACCAAATAACACAATATATTTCTCTCAGGCAGAAAATCTGAAGAATTTCAAACTGTGTTATGACAAAGAAACTTTCTTCAGAAGTAGAATTTATATAGCTGCATTTGACAAATCATTACTTTCTCAAAGGTTAATAAGGCCTTAAATAAGTGAGAACAGATCTAGAAAGTTCATAGTGCTGAATTACAAGAAAGATGAAACATCATTTTCTTTGAATTATATTTAAAATCTAAAATATGTTTTCTGAAGAACTGATCTTTTAAAACTTTATGTAAAGTAGGTATTCCTTCTATCAGTAAACTTCTAAACTGATTAGGACTCTGGAATCAGAGGACCTGGTTTCAAATCCCGTCTCTTATGCTTAATAACCTCTGTAACTTAGGGAAAGTCACTTACCCTACCTAGGAGTGTTTCTGCATAAATAAAATGATAATGTCTGAGATCACGTCTAGTGCTAATGATCCAACCAACTATATTTTCCCAAACTTCTTAATTTACACATTGGAAAAGTTAAAAAGAATGAAATAATCAAATTAATTAAATATTAATTTTTTTTAACTTTGTTCCAGAAAGGAAAAAATTCTTATTTGAGAATTTCATCACGGAGTCCCATCTGAGGATGCTTCTATGAAGTTTTTCTTCCTGTATTGGGAAGTGAAGAAAATTTAGAAGACAATAAATTCAATGCTACTTTAGAAACCCCTTTTTTCTAGAAGAAAAAAATTACCATTCAATAATCATTAGCAACTGTGGTTTGTTAGGAAAAAAGTACTTGACATGATTTTTTTAAATTCATCATTGTGTTGCAAAGATAAAATGTAATTGATCACTGTAATTTTTTTTTTTAATACAAAGGTTATTTTAGGTTATTCCAGACTGACATCCGCTGGATATGCTTCCTATTTAATCAAGTTTGGATCCATTACTGACTGTTTGGTGTGACCTTGGCTGATTCTTCTTCAGCAATACTCTCCATGCTCCTTAATAGCATCTGTTACTATAATAACACCTCCTGCCAAGTCTTTGGGCCAGAGATCAAAAGCAAAAATGCAGGTCACTTATGCTAAAGACTTGTTCATTTCTGCTTTGTTACTGATAACAATAAATAATATGGTTGATGGGACTAACCACGTGTAAGGTAACTGCTGAACAATTGATCAGAGCACAAGTTGCTATTGCCATTAAGGTAAGTTGATCATTTATTGCTTAAGTAAAGGAAAAAAAACATTTGATTATATTTCAGACAGCTAAATTTGCAAAGCCCTAAGGTTATGACCCATTACACTCTTTTGAGGTTTAAATTCTATCATTTAGGGCAAAAAGGCATGTCTGTCCCTCTATGAAAGGGACAAAGTACAGAGAATTTCTCAGAAAGGATAACTAATACTCTGATTATGGATGAATAAAACTACATATGTTGCCATAAATACTGCATTTTTATGTACTTCATTGTTCAGAATATATTATTAAACATTCCATGTAGGCTATAAGTATTCCTCATTTAGTATGTAAGATATTCAAATATATTTTTGCAGTTATATGGGATCTTCCAACCTTTGGTTTTTTTCTGGAATTATAATTAATGAATAATTCAGAGATACTACTATCCCTATACCCCAAAGAGAACAAAGAAAGAGGAAAATTTCCCTTATATTTACAAAAACATTTATCACAATTCTTTTTTTTCCTGTGCTGTCAAAAAAAAAACCCCTGGAAACTAAGGGCATTTTTTAATTTCCTTTTTTTCTGCAAGTGGATAAGAGAAAGTAGGAAGGATAAAAATAATATTTGAAAAAAACAAAAAGTGATGACTTTGTTTCATCACTTGAGTGGCATTTATTTGATTTATGAATGAGCTGAATGAAAACCTGCCTGTATGGATCCCTAATCTTTTTACATATTCACAAAAATAATTACAGTAGTTGTTCATTAAGTAATAGATAAGCTTTAAAACATTCTAGTTATATATAAATGATTAGTACAACTTTTCACTAGCCTTTTGTTGTGTTGTGTTATTTTGTTTTGTTTTAAGAATCACAAAATTGACCATTTCAACTGTTCCACCTCCTTATACCCTCAAATATTTCATTACTAGTAGTATTCTGACCAGTATCATCTGAGTCTTTTTAATCTTCTCAGTAAATCACTTTGAAGACTGTTATTCATAACTTAAAATTAACTGACTCAATGTTTATTTGTATTGCCAATTTTTAATAGACTGGTTGCATTTTAGCTGTTGCCAGGCGATAACATTGCTTCTACTTCCATGGCATTACCATGGAAACATAGCTGGATTCTTGGACAACCAAAACCATTTACCATTATTGCATAACTTAACAAAGTTTATGTTAGATATTTGAATTGGATATCTTGGGCATCAAGAAGTTATAATAAATGTTTTTTTCTTGGATTTAATGCATTTTTCTTATGTATATACAGACATACTGGTAGGGTTCTATTTTAATGAAGTTAAAACATATGTCAAAAGCATGCCATTATAACCAAACAATGTTAAAAGACCTATGTCATAATGTACAAAAGGGACCCACTTGATTTTGGTATCTTAAATCTTGAATAGATCTCAGAGATTTTCTGCTTCATCTCAATCTATAAATTAGCAAACTAAGACCTGCAAAGCCAAGTGATGTGCTTCAGATCACAGTCAACCACTTATAGACTCAGACTACCTATGCTCCAGTCCAGAAATTAATTTCTTCATGTCACATTTTCATGTGTGCATTATTAATTAATTTTTTAACTTTAAGAATTTTGTTTGCATATAACAGAAATATGTGCAAGACATATTGTATTGTCAAAAAAATAACAAGACTTAGTGTTATGTGAAATGGACTGTTTTATAAATACCTTCAAAGTAAGTAGGTGTCAAAGTGGGTGCATTGCCTATCCTGGAGTCAGCAAGACCCATCTTTCTGAGTTTAAATCTTGTCTCAGACACTTAACCATGTTTACTTCAGTTTCCTCATCTGTAAAATGAGCTGGAGAAGTAAATGGCAAATCCCTCCAGTATCTTTGTCAAGAAATTTCCAAAGGAAATCATGAAGAGTTGAACCCAAATGAACAATAAAAGCCTAGAAGGTAAGTACTCACTGGTATTTGCCTTTTCTTCTATATCATATCTGAATGTACTTTAATACTTCAAAAGATTCATAATTTCATCAACATAGTTTATCCCTTTACCAATATAAACTTAGAGACTTACCAAGGTTTGTACCTAAAATCTTTCCAGTCTAAGTAGGACATGCCAGAGCTTGTACCCTAGAGGTATAACCTTCTAGGACTCAAGGCTACCACCATACAAAATAAAACATTAGAAGATGACTTTATTGGAGAAATGCCCCATTTGTCTCCCTCAAGAGCATGGTTTGGCATTATCCTGATTAGAAATGGTTTCCACTTGCCTGTAGAATAAAATCCAAACTCTTTAGGTGACTTCAATACCTTTCAATGATCATCTCTATTCAACTGACTTCTAGATCTATATACAAAGTTACTGCACTCAAGTACTGTGTAATCAATTAAATATTGTATATTTCATGCTGGATGCTCCATGTATAATGATCTTTTAATTGCCAAAATTCTCAGTCTTCACCCTTGATGTCTTTGCAGTTTATGTCTCTGTCTTCTCATTGATGCCCTCTTTTCTCTAGGATTTGGGGTCCCTGCTTTCTATGGGATCTTCTGCCTATCTGACTATTCTATCTTAGATCCCTTTGCTGGGTCTTAACTAGGCTACACTCACTAACCATGAATTCCCACAGGTTTGCTTCCTGGGCCCTTTGCTTCTATCCCCTCCATTCTCTCACTTGGTAATCTCATCAACTCCCAAGTATTCAATTATCAACTCTATGCTTATAATGCACTAAATCTATTTATCTATCCAGCCCTAATCTCTCTACTGTCCTTTAATCTCAAATCTCCAACCACTTATGAAAATCTCAAATTGAATTTCCCTTAGGCATCTTAAACTAAATACTTCCAAAGTGAAATCATTATTTCCCCCATCTTCTACCCAAACTCTTCCTTTCCCCTAATTTTCCTAGAGTGTTGTTGGTATAGGCATCCCACTCACATCCAAACTCACAATCTAGCTGTCATCCTTAACTCTTCATTGTCTCTCACTTTCTATATCCAAACTTGTTCCAAGATCTGCCAATTTTACCTTCATAACACCTTTCATATATACCTCCTCTCTTACTGCTACCATGCTGATGCAGGCCTTCATCATGGCTAGTATAATGGCTAGTATAATCCTCACCAATTATTATACTACCCTATGATTGATATTTTTGCCACAAGTCTCTTTCCACTACTATTTGGTTGTCAAATTAATCTTTGTAGGGCACAGGTCTGATCATTGCAACCCACCACCCTACCCCACCCCCATTCAAGAAACAACAATGGCTCCCAATCACCTCTTGGATTAAATCTAAAATACACTATTAGGCATTAAAAGTTCTTCACAACTTGGCCCCTTCCAATCTTTCCAGGTTTCTTACATCTTCCTACTCCCCCACCCCTACATACTCTATAGTTCAGTGACACTGCATTCCTTGTTGATCTTCACCCCATTTCCCATTGCCAGGCATCTTCACTTCTTATCCCCATGCCTAGAATGTTCTCTCTCCTCTTCATTGCCTCCTGGATTTCCTGACTTCTTTCAAGTCCCAGCTAAAAATTCTACCTTATCCATGAAGCCTTCCCCTATCCTCCATAATTTTAGTGCTTTCTCTTCCTTTCCAATTTATCATATATATATATATATATATATATATATATATATATATATATATACATATATATATATGTATATATATATATTTATATTGTTTGTAAGTAATTGATTTTATGCATCTCTCACACTAGATGGAGAGTGCCAAGAGAACAGGAGTTGTCTTTCTCCTTTATATTCTTGAAATAGCATAGCATCTGGCACATAGTCGGTGCTTAATAAATGCTTATTGACTGACTGATATCTCACACTTAACATTTCTAAAACAGACTCTCCTTATTTGCCTCAACATCCTCACCTTCAAAATGCTTTTTCAAAACTCCTCTATTAATCTTCGAGGGCATAAACATCTTTCAAGTCACACAGGGTTGCAATCTCTTAATCATCTTCAACTCCTTCCTTAATCTCAGTCTCCACAGTTAAGCTTCTACTTTGAATTAAACTTCATTTTAAAATTTTTCTATTACTTCTCATTGACTTCATAAAATTTCTATGGTAGTGAAATTCTGGGGTAAGTTTTCATTTTTCATCAACTAATTTGGGGGGGGGGGGCGGGATTATATACCCAAACCTGGAGAAAAGATCTCAGATCTTCATGAAACTCCATGTAGATTTTTTTGTGCTTCACAAGATAGATAATCATTGGCTACAAATGACAACTGAGCTTTAAGTTTTCAACTTCCTGGTTATAATATTGGTTACAATTGCTTATGATATCTAGAGAAAGATCCTGAAAACGACATCTAGAGTCAGATAACTTCACTTTCATTCCATTTTTGTTGGCTGTAAAGTAATGATACTGAGCTTTAAATATATATGTGCATATTATTTATGGATATATTATTTATGTGTACACACACACACACACACACACATACACACAGAGAGCTGAACAACCACTGTCTTTCAAAGTAGCCACCCTGGAAGGGTATTATATACTTAATCCAATGTTGCTACCGTTGTTTAAGACATTTTTTGAATTTATATAAAGTCTTCAAGAAGACTTCCAGTTGATCCTGCTTTTAGGTTCAACTTAGAAGTCACAGAAAATTCAGTCTCTTATGTTATATGTTATACATCATCATCATCATTAACTATTTTATATAAAATTGTATTATTTAGCTTATCATCCACTCTAGGTACCTTTTCTCCATAATAAGCATTCATTTAGCACACATTTATTAAAATATCTGCAATAAACTGTGCTAGTCATTGGAGGTTCAAAAAGAAAAATCAATAATAGTCCCTGCCCAAGAAAAACTTTACATTCTCCTGGGAGTGGGGGAAGATCAGAAAATTTCCAACAATCAGACCCACTCCTGAGAAAATAAAGATTTCTTATCACTGAGAATATTCAAAGGAAAATGCCTCAGGTTCTGAGCCTCTTCTAGTATAAACACAGTTTCTATAAAATATTGAAAACATCTGGGCAAACACATATGAACAATATATATTTTTAATAGGAACTAGTTTTTGTTGTAGTGTTCCTTATATTGCAAGATACATAAATATGCAGTTGTTCTCACATTCTTAAACAATTGAAAAGCCTTCCACATTCTAATTGCTTGGCTTGACAATATCAAATAGAACAGAGATGGATGTGTGGTAGCACAGAAAAAATCACTCTTGGGAAATTACAATTGAGTTGGGTGATTTTAGGCTTGGGCCCAATTATTTAGACATTTCAGCTCATTTGAGAGAATCCAAAACCAAAAGTAACACTCTAATTATGTATTTATATGAGGCTATTTTACCTTTCCTTTCAAATTTGTTAGTCTGGTATGGTGGATTAAGCAATGGACTGGGAATGGAGAAATTTTGGTTTGCATCCAACCTTATTAGTTGTATGATCCAAAGAAAGCCATTTAATCCCTCCACTACCAATCTTGGTTTCTTCAGATGTAATTAATATCCTCATTAATGTGTCTAGCACTTATTTCATAGGGCTGTTGTAGGATCAAATGAGATAATATACATAAATCATTTGTCAAACTTTAAAGCTAGAGATAAATATTTGTCATCATATATACATATATGAAAGTTATTATTATATGAGGGTTTGAACTTTGAGGCAATACTGTCTTTAGAAAGAATAACATTCTGACGGAATAAAGTATTAATAAGATGTTTTCAACTTTGAAACACCTTACTTCAAGTTCATCAAATTCTTATATTTGACCCATTTCTAAGATATAGAATGGATTTAAAGTCAGAAGACACATTCAACTCGTATCTCTGATTCCTTTTAATAACTATGTAAACTTGGGCAAATAAGCCAAGTGGTACAGGCGATAGAGCACAAGGCCTGGAGTCTGAGTTCAGGTCCTTGTGACTTCTTTCACATTACCTTCCATGTATCCTTTATATATCCTCTCTATACCTGGTTATTCTGGACAAGTCACTTAATCATATTTGCCTCTGTTTCTCCATCTATAAAATGAGGCAGAAAAAGAAATGGCAAATCACTGTCAATAACTTCATCAAGAAAATCCCAAATAGGGGTGGCTAGGTGGCACAGTGGATAAAGCACCAGCCCTGGAGTCAGGAGTACCTGGGTTCAAATCCGGTCTCAGACACTTAATAATTACCTAGCCGTGTGGCCTTGGGCAAGCCACTTAACCCCATTGCCTTGCAAAAACCTAAAAAAAAAAAAAATCCCAAATGGGGAGAATAAGAGTCATAGACTAAAAATCACTGAACAATAACAAAGCACAATCTTGGAAAGATCACAATGTCTCTGAGTCTCTAAATTTCTTAAGCTCTCATAATTCTAGTATTGGAATCATAGTTCTAGTGTTGGAAGGGACCCTACTCAGAAGTCATCCTGATGAGGAACCCGAGACCAAGGAGACTTGCCCAATATCACATTGGTAGCAAATGTGACACCAAGTTCAGTGCTTTTTATTTTTAATCTTCCTTCTATCTTCCCTTTCATTTTCTTCTTCAATTAAAATAGCTATACTTGCTCTCTCTGCTTCAGAGCTACAACACGTGGCCCAAGGAAATTTTTGTAAATAAAATTCTTTGTGATATAAAGACCTCTATGATAAGGGAGTTGATGTAGTAGATAGGAACATACTTATTTTGTAATTCTAGTTAATATTGTCTCCTGGTAATTCTTTTTGGAAAAAATATTAACAATCATTAATTAAACAATAGTTGCCAGGTATTTCTGAGCCTACCAAAAAAACAAACAGGCAAATTTATATTCCCTGCCTTCAAGGAGCTCATAATCTAATTAGGGAAGTGGGAGGAGCTAACACATACATAGACTACATATAAAGGATAGATAGAAGGTAATGTGAAGGGAGAAGTCACTAAACATGAGAGGACCTAGTCTCTTACGGATTGTGAAATTTGAGCTGAGACTTGAGAAAAGTCAGTGAAAACAAGAGGTAAAAATAAGGAAGAAAAATATTCTGAACATCAGGGAAAAGTACAGATCTAAGAGATGGAGCATGATGTTTGAGGACTAGCAAGGAAGCCAGGATTGTTGGTTTTTTTAGAACCCTCCATGATTAAAGTAAGGTAAGACGGGGACAGATAATGAAGATCTTTAAGATCATATGGAAATTTTTGAAATATATTGAGTGAGGAGGAAGGAACACTGTCAGACCTGAGCTTCAAAAAGTTCCTTTTATGATTTTATTAATGGGAAATGCATTGGAATGTCAGTCATCCAATCAAAAATCCTTTATTAATCCCTTTGTATGAGTCAGACACTTTGCTAAGCATAGAAAAAGAATTGTTTTGCTGAAGTGAGAGACCAGCTGAGATTAGAGAATATAAATTTGTAGTAGACTTAATGGAATCAATGTTTTGTGATTTCCTTAAGTACCATTTAGCAGCACATGAATAGGAGCAATGAAGGTAGGTGATGGGCATTATCTAGGGTTGCAGTTTCAAAAGGCAGGAATGGTAATAGACCAAGAGGAATTTGAGAGCAGAGGATATCATACAGTTTAATTGATTCACTAAGGGCCAGTGGTTAGAGTGCTGGGCATTGAATCAAAGGGACTCATTTTCCTGAGTTCAAAAATGGTCTCAGATAATTAGTAGCTATGTGACTCTGGACAAGTCACTTAACCCTGTTTGTCTCAGTTCCTCATCTATGATATAAATTGGTGAAGGAAATGACAAACCACTCCAGTATATCTGCCAAGAAAACCCCAAATGGGTTATGAAGAGTTGGACAATGACTGTACATCAATAACGGCAAAGACAAAGATAGGAAAATGAGAAAAATGATAGCTACTGCAAGCACAATGTCCCGAGAAAGAACTGAGGCATATAGAGAATGTAATATAAAATGACATGAAGTTGAAGATCTGCCCTGGTGGAAGGACCTTCCTCACTGAGAGTTCCCATTATCAATAATTTCAAGATTCAGAACAAATGGAGGCTATATATGATAAATAGATCATGTCAAAAGCACAAGTTTTCATATGAAGTAAGTACAAAGAAACCTCAAATCATTTTTATTAAAACACTATTGGAATTATTGGTGGGGAGGAAGCAGCAAGGTCATGGAAATCATTCTTTCAAAGTGCTAAAATCATTTTCTTCAAATGGGAAAAAACCAAACCCACAGCTGTACATTTTCACAAAGAGAAAATGAGTGAAGTCAAACTAATTTGCAGTTTTGGTGATGATGGTATTTTTTTCCTAATTCAGTATAAGCAACAAGACTCACTTGTTACACTAGACATGTCTGCCTTGCTCTAATGCATATGCATCTAGGTATCAAATCCAGCTAGCAAGCTTCCAGAAATCAGGACAAAAGCAATTCAGCAAGAGGCAATACTTCCAAAGAGTTACATTATTTGGCATGCTGACATTCTCCAAAATGGATACTGTCCTGCTTGTAGCATAATAGTAGGGTACAGATCCCTTTATTTTCTTCTCTCTGATTTATTTGAATGTTTTATTCAGAGAGGAATTAATTTATTTATGTCTGTTCTTTTGATGCTAACATTCTCTGTCAGAATCTTACAAGCATATTACCAATTTATATATCATTTATGAATTCTTAAACCTTCCTCAGGATGCCTCAGCTTTCAGAGTCTAATTCCAAGGTTTCTGTTTGAAAATAAGCCTCACATAGAGGGAAAGGAGAAGCTGATGTTATTCCTCAGGATTAACTATGCAATGAAAAAATTACTTGGTCCTGCTAAGGACCAAGGAATCCTGTAAGGATTCCAAAAGACATGTAAAAATCATAATCCTGGTCTCCAAGTAGCTTATGATGCAGCCAAGTGCCACAAACTCACTTTCTAAATAAAGTGCCTCCAAAATGGATTGGTGTGCATGTAGGACCTAAATTTATAACTATTTTAATGAAGTATTATTATACATTAGAATACTACTCCTGAGGCTTTCTTATCTTTAGGACCACCAGCATCAGTCCTTTCCATGTTTTTATCATCCCACAAAACTTTTACACCCAAACTGTTAATTATTTAAAAGTCTATATACTTAAATAAAAGAGTTCTCCTTCCAATTCAATCTTATATAACTCTAAAATTTATCGAAGATGTAAGGAAACTTATGTTGGAGGAGTCAGAGTGGTGAGGGATTGGAATGGGCATGATAACTGTTCAACTATTTGAAGAGTTGTTGTAAAGAGGGGAAATTAGACTTTTGTTTAGCTCCAGACGATAGCAAAGAAACAAATTCAGACTTGTTGTAAAGAAAAATTTCCTAATTATTAAGGTAGTCAAAAATAAAACAGTCTGACTAGGTATAGGGAGTGCACCATGCCTTAGAGGTATGCAAGCAGAAACTAGAGGATCACTTGTCTAATATACTACAGTCATCTGACATGACTGAAAAATGACTGAACAAGGGATTCCTTTCATTGTGTGGGTTGGACTAAATGAACCCAGACTTTCTTTTAACTCTCAGATCCTGTGATCTAAAACAATATTTTTCGAATTAAAAAAATTATTATTTATGTTTTGTTTAATGTTACCAAAATTTCACCCTGTATATCCTCCCCAATTAGCACTTACAGCAACAAATTTTTAATATAAAAAGAGAGATATCAGCAAAACTAATCAATACATGGAAAAATCCTGACATTACATGCAATATAAGTATCTACTGAGTATCCTATTGTGCTCCAGCCTCTTAGTCTATAGTGCAGGGGAAATGGAAAAAATAAAAATCTTCCTTCTATTTGCATTCAATTATTCCCTACCCCACCTAAAACTAGCCTTTCCCAAGGTTTTCTTCTTCATTCTACTAAAGATCTGCAGATTATCTCCAATTTATCCAGGATACACCTAGTTTGTATATAGTTGTTTACATGTTGTCTCCCTCAATAGACTATAAGCTCCTTGAGGGCAAAGACTGCCTTTTGCCTTTGATATATAATATCTTGCCTCTGATACATAATAACCTTTTGCCTTTTTTTTAAATCCCCAGGGCTTAGCACAATGTCTGATATATAATAACCTTTTTAAAGTTTTGACTAGCTGACTAGCTAACAGCTCCTTCCTTTTCCTTTGTCCTACCCTCTGAACTTGTAGAAGGCAGTGATTCATGAAAGAGAATTTTCATAGTTGGAGTAAAGCTCATTCTTATGTATCCAAAGCATTAAACTTGAAGTGCTGGGGCAAATAGTCCTGGGTAACAATGAACTTTGGTCTAGGGACTTAGGATATGAAGTCTAATAAACTACTGTTAACTTAAGGGAACCATGAGGATTATTCTACCTGTTCTTTTCTTCTTTCCCAACCTTTGTTTCCTAGGGAAATGTAAGCAAAAATTCAACTCTGGTTTCTCCTGGCTCCCAGTCCAGAGTTCTCTTTGCTATCCTCATTGCACCAAATGGATTATGGTACTACATTGTCTTGCACATAGTTAACATGTAAGAAATGTTTGTTGAATTGAACTAAATAAGATCCATTAAGGCTTAATGGATGGAGACAGACAGAAAGAGACAAAAACAGACAGAAAGAGACAGAGACAGATAGAGGACAGAGAGAGAGAGAGAGAGAGAGAGAGAGAGAGAGAGAGAGAGAGAGAGAGAAAAGGAGGTGGTGCTGTGGTGCTGGGCAAGAGAGAGAAAAGATTTCTACAGCATTGATAGGAATATGTGGGTTGAAGGAAGGAGTAAATGGGAGGGGTGGTTTAGAGAAAGATTGGTCCAACTGATGTCTAAGTATATAGGAGGGGGGAAAAAAGAGCTTCTGAGTCTCTAAGAGTTTTGCTACTGCTTCATTTACTATAGTATCTATAGACTATTAAGTGTGGGGAGACCACTGATGTCATAGCCATGATTTCTAAGGAGGCATCTGGATCACAGAATCATAGGTCCAAAGAGAGAAGATATCTCAGAGGTCATCCAATCCAAATCCAAAAGGCAGTAGAGTATACTGGAGAATATAATGGTTGGAGATAGGAAGAGCTACCTTAGACACTTACTACCTTGGACATATCATTTACTTCTTTTGGCACAATTTCCTCAATTTGTAAAATAAAGGGGTGGGACTTGATAAGAGAGACAGATGGTAGGTAGATAATATATACATCTCTACATATATTTATGTTTGTGTCTCTGTGTGTGGTATAAAGTTCATTTTACAAATAAGGAAACTCAATCCTAGAGAAGTTGAAAGATTTACCCCAAGTTACAGTTAGAATTTGAAAGTGGGTCCTAGAATCACTAATAGACTGCTAGACAATATTTTTGGGGGGTTTTGCAAGGCAATGAGGTAGTGTCTGAGGCCAGATTTAAACTGAGGTCCTCCTGACTCAAGGACTGATGCTCTATCCACTGTACCACCTAGCCCACTGCTAGACTATCTTTGCCTTAATAACTATTTTGCTTTCAGCTTTGCATTTTTCAAGTTATCAAATAACTCAGAGCTATTAGAAGACAGACTCTAGTGTGTGTATGATAGGTAAAGTTCCTTATATAATGTTGCGCTTGTGACTTAAAGGGAGGGCAGGAACCTGGACAGGAAAAAGAAGACCAGCCAGAGATAAACATAACCCAAGATTTAATGCTATATGGGAAATATTATTTGTTGTTGTTTCAGTTACACACATCTCTTCATGACTCTTTTTGAGGTTTCTTGGCAATGATAATGGTTTGCTGCTTTCTACTCCAGTTCATTTTACAGATGAGGAAACTGAGGCAAATATGTTAAGGAACTTATTTAGGGTCATAAAGTTCTGAAGTTGAATTTGAACTTGAGTTTTCCTGACTATAACCAGCTCTATCCACTGTCCCAATTTGATACTATGGGGAATATTATTGGCCAGCAGAAATAGGTTTATAACTGGATAGATAGGTGCAGCATCTATACTGAGAAATGACAGCCCCTTGTGGAAAGCAGATCGGTATAGTTCTAAAGCAGTTAAAATCATTCTATGGCCAAATCATAGTCATTTTTGGATATTTTCAGTCTTCTGAGCTTAGCCTTTCTCTATTGCCTGTGTATTAGTTATATTTTGCTCTTTTCCTTAGTGATGACAAGAGGATCAGAGATTTAAAATTACATTCCTGTTATATTTCTGGCTCTCTAAAAATTGACTTTTACCAATTGACACCTCTTACACTTTAAAAGTGTGGCCCCATTCTACACATTGCTATTGCTGCCACAAACCTTGCTGTGCCTTTTATTCATACTCTCTGGTTTCTGTTAGCTCACCAAGAAACAGAAGCTTTCTTTTTTTCAAGGATTCTACTGAGAAAGTAATATGATGCAATGGAAAAGAGTGCGGAATTTTGAGTCAGAGGACCTTGACTTGAATCCTAACCTTGCTATGCTTCCCCTGTGACCTCAGACAAGTCACTTCAGGCCTCCAAGTCTCATGTACAATGAGAAGGTTGGACTAGATGACTCCTAAGGTCTCTTCTGGTTCCTTGTGACAATGATTAATGGAAAGGATTAAAGTATAATAAATGTACAGACAGTACAGAAAGCAATCTTTTCCAATTATCAGGCTCCCAGCAAGACACCTGAAATCTCCCCACTAGTTTACTCTCTTACAGGCTTCCTCATACTGCACCTGTTGGCTTTTTCACTGTTCTCAATGCTTTATATTAAAGCCTCCTGGTATTCAGTGACTCATCTTTATCTTACATTGTGAAACTCAAGAATTCTACCTTTTCTGTCATATATAAAACTAATAGCCTTTTATTAAATCTTCCTATAAACTCCAAACAATAATTTGATTTACAATATGGTCACATAACTTCTACAACTCTAAAAATGATATACAAATGAGTTGATGGAGCACAATAATACTCTAAAGTCATCTCAAGTAAGAAATGTTCAAATGCACAAAGATCCATAGACAAAGTTTTTTGAGGAAAAAAAATGTTCTGTGAAAATCTTTATCACATAAATTCCTACAAAAGAGCCTCATCCCCTATGTAAAAATCCTGACAATTAATGAATAGAAAATTTGAGTTTTACAAAAAAAAAGGTTTAAAATATATTCTGATGAAGATTTGGTGAAACTGAAATTTTGAATATTAATGACTTTTCAAACAAACTTCTCAATTCTCATTTGAATCTTTTTTTGGAAATTTGTGGGGCTTTGAGGGGACAGGAGACAGAATTAAGAATGAACAGGTGTGTCCATATTAAATCTTCAAAGGAGATTATGATTATGATTAGTCTTCATAGATTTAATGTTACATAATCTGGGGAAATGATTACCCCCCCATATTATTAATGAGGGAACTGAACCTCAGAGAAAGAGATTGTGACTTGTCCATGATCACATACCTACCAAGTGCCAGAGGAAGAATTTGAAACTAGGTCTTATTGACTCTGATATTTTTATCCCTATTACATATCATCTCTCCAATCAATCAATGAGCATTTGATTTGGTATACAAGCAAGTCCCTATGTTCTAATGAGGGAAGGCATCTGAAAGAAATTTCCTAATAAGGAAATATTACTGAGTGATAGCAAGTGAGGCTAAAACTGCAAGGCAATTCTGGGGAACACAGTAACCATGATGCAAAAATTTAACTATGTAAAAGGAATGTTTTATTTCAACCTATAAAGCTGTGGGGGGTTTTTGGGGGGATGAGTGGTTTTGGTAAACACAAACTCTCAATTCCCTTTTTTCTTTCTTTAGAATACACTGCTTCAGTAGCAGTTGTTAAGAAACTTGGTGTAAGGTGACCAAACCACAATCATAGCAAAGCAAAGACTTTGGAGACAAGGAAATACTGTTGCATATTGTAACTTAAAGGTGCCTAAAAAAATAAAAACTCTAAAACTCTTAGGAGTTAAAACAAAGTCCTATTTATCAGTACCTTTTGCTGCTGGCATCATTTCTCCCAGATGAAAGAATATTTTTTAATGACTCTGCAGTAATAGTGAATTTTTCTTATGGTTAAAACAGATCCATGAGAGGCAAACAGCATGATATTTTGAACTTAGTTCTCTTCCCCTGTTTTGAAAATTAAAATATTTGTCTTTTTTAATCTTGGAGTACCTCTCCCACTTTCCATAACCTAGACAAAATCACCGACAGTGCTCAGTAACTAAATATATCAGGTTCAGTAGTACCTAAATTACCCAATAATTCATCTGAACCACTTGATTTGAATTCATCAAAAGAAATTAGGTGCTTTCTAATTAATCCTTACTTATACTGAATATCAACTCTTTGTTAGTCATATTACTTCTGCCATTTCCAATATAATGTCATTCTCCTAGGCAGAGAAAACAGAATTAAACACCTCTCCATTCTCTCTATTGTTAGTCATTATTATCCCATCCACCCCAAGCATCTCTTCTTTGACCCATCTTTTTCTCCCTGCATAGCTTTACAAGAAAGAAAATCTTTATTGTTGTTGTCCTTAGTTTCTCTCTCCAGCTTCAATTTATTGTGGTTTAGTTTTCCTGGAACTATTTATACAGAACTATTTGTCCTATGTTATCTGACTTTGCTTCCAACTTCCGTATATTTCTTTTTTGAAAAACCTAGGTTTCATGGTGAATTCTCAAAACATGTACCTAAGTCTCCAGACAAACACCATTTTTCTTTCTTAGTAGAATTATTTCCCTTTGTGTCTCCAGTATTTCACTCTTGAATACCTGTCATTCCTTCTTGGCTGATTTCCCTGTTCATTTTAATGTACCATAAGATACTACTTATCTTTCTTCTGTATCCTTTGAAATTTACTTTCTCTCAAAACTATACTGTATCTTAGACTATGTCAGACTTCCCTCTCCTTTCTATTGCAAACTAGAAGGGAGTAGTCACTTCTCCCCATGATCCTTATCATTCCCCCCTCCCCAATAACCAGTTTCTCCCTGTGAGTGGGAATCAGAATCATGACAGAATTTCCTCATTTCTTGCACCTTTTGAAGGAGAAAATCATTATTGAGACAAACCAAGAAATTATTAGCTATCTGTTTTGGACACAGAATTCCAGCAAAAGCCTGGAATAAATGAAGCCATCATCACTGTAATATCAATTTAAAGTTCTTCAGACAGTTCTTCAAGGAGTTTCATTTATGTACTTTTGCTGAGGCCTTTAACCAGATACAGAACTTGAAAGGGATTGAAGTTGATTGGGAACATTCTATAGGTAAGAAAAGAAAGGGTCACATGAAGCTATGTGTTCATTTTCACTCAAGAAGCTATAGGTTCATTATCACCAGGTAGCAATCAAGAAGTGGTGCCATGGACCAGAAAATTAATAGAACTGGGGGTTCTTGAATTAACCATCCAAATGTGACTATTGCAAGCTAACAGAGCAGACCTGTAGCAATTAAGTTAATGGATTTATGAAATCCATGTTGTTGTTTGTCCTTTGTTCTTGAGAAGACCATAACGTCAGAGAGGTGATGCCATGCCATGATTTGAGTGCGGAAGTGTTGTGAAAAACTACCAGTCTCACTTTCTCTTCCAGAATCACTGGTCCAGTGCCAGATATGAATCAGGATGACTGGAGATGACCCTGGAGACAAGGCAATTAGGGTTAAATGACTTACCCAAAGTTACCCAGCTAGTAAGTGTAAAGTTTCTAGGACCATATTTGAACTGAAATTTTCCTGACTCCAGAGTTGGTGCTGTATCCACTGCAGCACCTAGCTGCTTCATAAGCAAATAGGATCTGTAACTCTGACAAAAACTTCTGAGATTATAGGAAACTTTCTGGTGGATTGCTTATATTTTCATGTTGATTGCTTTTACCTCCCCACAGACTGATTTTACCAGGAGATATTGAAAATATTTTTATAAAAGAAGTATAAATCTTAACTCTTAGGCTGTACCACATGTAAAATTTTGACAGGGAATAGGAATGACAGGAAGGATATGTGTCCATAGTCTTGAAATAAAGACTGACATTTTGGGGCCATCACCATTCAAAAGGGAAGAACCAGCTGTTATGGCTGGAGATCAGGAAAATAGCATATATACCAACATAGTTACATGCTTTTGTGATCATTCAAAAAACTATACTTTCAGTTTGAGATATTTAACTCCATTGCCCACTCTAGTAACTAACTAGAACTATTCTAGAAAAAGATTTTATACAAAAATAAATTCTGTCAAAATTGGCCAAACTACAGTTGTTTCAAAGGCTCAATTAGATGTCACCACAGTCTGAAAGAGATATATAAAAGCTCAGCTCTAGAGGAAGCCAGGAATGTCACTGAGCTACCTGTTACTGGCCTATAATGCCTGGCCCTAAATTCCAACTAAATAATACCATCTGTGTCTCCAGAAATAAGTGAGTTAGAGTTGGGTATGCCACAGAATATTCTTAGCCAAGGACTATTTGAAGGAAAGAAATATCCCAGTATGATATTGCATGAGCAGTAACCACATGAGTACCACATAACTTATTGTCCAATAAGCCTATCTATAAAGTATTCATAGGTTCCTAGCATCACACTTTGTGACCATCTGTTAATACCAATAGAGAGGCCATGTACAGAAGGTGAATTCAAATCTTATCTGTGACACAAACATAGTACTATCTGTGTGAAGAATTAATCTTTCATTGCCCTAGGCAATTCTATAAAAATTTTGTTTCAGGTTTATTGCCAATCTATAGCAATGGAAGGAGTTACCATAGTAAGAATTTGTCAACTGATGAAATCACAGGCTCAGGCAGTTTTAAAAATGCATACACACACACACACACACACACACACACACACACATACATATATATATATATATATATATATATATATATATATATATGAAGACCTGAATTTAAATGCTATCTCAGCCTTTGACAGAGTTACTGTAAGGTTCAAATAAGTTTACGTATATAAAGCACTTTTGAAAACCTTAAGATATCATACAAATGCTAGCTTTAATATTATTGTTATTAAGTATATCTACATATATATGGTTTAGGGATATATACACATGTGTATAGATATGTGTTTATGGGCATACATATATGTGTGTATATATATGTATGTATGTGTCTCTGTGTGCATATGTATGTCTATATATACAGACACATTTGTGTTGTATGCATGTAACTACTCAAGCATCTTTGCCAAGAAAACTCCAAATGGGTTCACAAAGAGTCAGACGAAACTTAAAAAGTGACTGAACAACAAAAGTATTATATATTTAAACACTTTCAAAATGAGCAAAAAATGATAGGCTGCTTTAAATTACCAGTAAAACAAAGGCAGGTTATATAAGATTTTATGTGGGAAAATCTCTGATTTTTCTTTCTTAGTATTCTTCTTTCCAGTGGAATCTTTATTTCCTAGTCATACCTCCCTTCTAGAGACAGTAAAAGTGTAGGGAAATATTGTCAACCCAGACTCAGAAGACCTGGGGTTTTTACTTTGAGAAAGTCATATGACTTCTCTGGGCTTCATTTTCCTCATCTGGAAAATGACTTTTCAAGATGACCTCTATGGTACCTTTTTGCTCTGATTCTATGATCCTATGATTGGCCTGAATGGTTCTCTCTTTTTTCTGTCCTGCCTCTTCTTCAGAGAACCTCTCACCACACCTAGTATTTTCTATTCCAACTTCTAATTTTGTAAATGACTGATATCTTTAAATGAGCTTGAGATCTCAAAGGTAGTTAACCAGACTTGTGTATGTAGGACTCCTTCCCCTTAAAAACATGAAAAATAATTCTGTTGCAGAGGTATTATAGTAAAAAGAATCAAATGTGCTAAGGGATTTGTCCAGAAGTCTTTTTTTTTTCATTTTAAGGCAATGGGGTTAAGTGACTTGCCCAAGATCACACAGCTAGGCAATTATTAAGTATCTGAGGTCAAATTTGAACTCAAGCCCTCCTGACTCCAGGGCCAATGCTCAATCCACTGCATCATCTAGCTGCCCCCAGTCCAGAGGTCTTAAACCATGTAGACTCCTTCCTGCTATGGTCTGAAGATCATAATACTCAGAACCACTTGGTGCCTTTCCTGACTTATTTTCCTCTTTCTTCTCCCCAGTCTTGCTTTGAAGGTGTTTGTCCAAGTTCCAATGTGAGAGGATTGATGTCCAACCCTAAGTGTGAATCCAATCCTCACTCCTGAAAAAGGAACTTTCAACTTGCCTTTTATAGAATCTTTCCCTTATTGTCCCTGCTTCCTATTCCCTTGACTACAACCAGTTAAGCTATAGTCCTTGAATTCTTCTCCAAAAAAGCACCAAATAAAAGAGCCTAGTTATTTCATTATTGACTCACTCATCTTATTGTTTTGTAAAGCCCAGGGGACCAAACAATGTACCCTGTCAATGCATCATAAAATACTAAAACTGAAAAAGAGCTTAAAGATCATCTATTCCAGTCCCATTATTTAATATGAAATGAAACCAAAGTTACAAGCCAGGGAAATACAAGTATGAAATCTGTCTTCTCTTCTAATATTTTGGCAATTCTCTAGAAATATATCAATAAACTAACAAAAGTGGAGCCCTGAATCAGAGAGGCCAAATTCCCCTTTTGGAACTTAACAGAATGACTGTGTTTGCAATATGATATCAAATTCCAAAATGTGCCAACGTGCCTCATCTGCTCTGTTTGGTATCACCTACATCTGCTCCAGAAATCATAGCCAGTCTCTGGAACAGCATCAACTTTGCATGTGAACCTATTCTTAACAATAGAGCAACATAGGTCCTCAGTACCACTTTGATGGCAGATAAGTGTTTGCTGAGATCCTATCAATGATCTTTAAATAATCATGAAGAATGTAGAAATTCACAGGACTAGAAGACAAAAATTACACATTGATTCTCTCATTAGAATGTAAGCTCCTTAAAGGTAGGGACTGAATTTTTGCCTTTCCTTTTATTCCCAACACTTCGCACAGTATGTGTGATGTAGTATATACACTTAATAAATGAGTGAGTGATAGATTGATATGCAGTCTGGCTTTGTCAAGAACAGATCATGCCAGACTAAACTTATTTCCTTTTCAACAGTTACTAAATTGGTGGATCAGTCTAGAAATAACTTATCTAAATTTTATCAAAGCAGTTCATAAATTCTCAAATCCTATTCTTGTGGACAAGGTGGAGAAATGAGAATGAGGCAACTGTAAATAGCAAATTATAAGGAACAGACTGATAAAAAGAATGGTTGTTAATGGTCCTATGTCAAATTTAAAGGCCATCTCTAAAATCAGTGGGAATTGTGCCTGGACCTGTGCCTTTTTTTCATTAACTTTGATAATACCACTAATAATAATCATAACAAACATGTATATAGCAACTCAAGGCTTGCAAATTACTTTATACAAATCATTTTATTTATGAATAATGAAAATAACTAGTACTTATGTAAGTGATTTCAATTCGTAAAATGCTTAACAATATATTATACTAAATGGTTCCCATAACAATTCAGTGAAATGCATGCTATTATGATTGTCATTTTACAGATGGACAAACTAAGTCTGAGAGACATTAGGAGACTTGGCAATGATCAGAAAACAAATGTCTTCCTGATTCCTAGGCCAGGATTCTGTTAATCAGGCTTTCATGCAATACATATATGGGAAGGATAGTTAACACATTATATGACATAGTCAGTATGTAAGAAAATCTTGAAAAGGAAGAGTGTAGAGCCAAATATAGTAATAAGAAGTTTAACAGGAACAATATAGAGTTTCATAGTAGCATTTTTCAAAAACCAACTTTATAAGAATACAGAAACAGAAGCTTGCTAGACAACAATTCATCTAAAAAAGATATAGGGAGTTTTAATGTAGTGCAAATTCAATATAAGATCATTGTTGGAAATGCTAACCATTGATAAGAAAAGCCTAAGGGAGGTGATAGTGCCACTATCTTCTGACTTCATCAAACTTGGACCATTGTGTTCAGTTCTGGGTACCCCATTTTAAGAACATTGATAAGCTGGAAAGAAATCCAAGAGAGCCACCAACAAGAGATAATGTCATACAAGATCATTTGAAGTAATAAGATATAGCCTGGAGAAGATATTAGTGAATAGGGAATGGATTTTGAGATCCATTACATGAAAGAGGAAATAGATGTATCCTTTCCCACAGAATGCTGAACAATTGGTATAAAGCAAATTTAGGCTCAATATAAGGGGAAAAGGAAAGCAAACCAAAAGCAGAATGATCTTTTCCAGAAGGATATAGGCTCTTGTTTACTAGAAGTAGTCAAGCAATGACTGTGATTCCTCTATTAGAGTGAATTATTAATCAGGTGTGATTTAGGTTGAACTGAGGTTTAAGTTCCCTTCTAACTGTGAGATTTTGAGATTATTTCCAATAGGGAAACTATTCTCACTATAATTCAACACTACAAAACTAGATATAATAACAGTTCAAATATAAAAAAAAAATTTAACCTACTCTTCAGAGGCCTCAGAGGAGGAGAATGTCACATTCCCTCTTAAATATATAAATATTGTGTATGTTTTCTTAAATATTTTCTTCCCAAATAGACTATACACTCCTTGAGGGGGGGTTTTATTTTATTTTTGTCTCTGAATCTCCAGCATTTTAAACAATGCTTAATAATTACTTATTGAGTAAGTGAATGAAAGACTTAATGAACAAATTCAGAACACCCAAGTATGCATCCCAGTTACGATATCTTCTAGCTGGATAAGATCTAACTCTTAACTAAGACTCAGTTTCCTCTTCTGAAAAGTAAGTACTAGTTGGGCTATATCATAATTTTGTGTCAAGTAAAGTGCTTGGTAATGTTGATTTCTTCTATGTGGCTCTTTGTTGGGTGGGGGAATGAGGAAAGGGGGAGGGGGAGAAAGGGAGAGAGAGAGAGAGAGAGAGAGAGAGAGAGAGAGAGAGAGAGAGAGAGAGAGAGAGTTATAGTGGGTCATAATATAGAGGGTCATAATGACTGTTATATAAGGTCATATTTCCAAAAGTTTTAAAGATTGTCCCTAATAATCACCTTATTTATTATACAATCTTCTTTCCTTCAACATTTACCATTTATAAAATCTAACTGAATAATCCTAAATTATCACTAGGAAGACAGAACACCATGACACACTGAAATTCAGCTTCAAACAGCCAGACTCCTCAGTAATAACAACAAAAATAAAGAAAGTTGGTTCCTTTTGAGCAAGGAAATTTTTTAATACAAGAAAAACAAGATTAAAAAGCTACAGGTAGCAAGAAGTTACCCTATCATCCATTGTCATTTATCAGGGATCAAGTATAAACAATTCTCAATTTACCAAAGGTGGTAAGCCAATTGTGTAATATTCTTGATGTCTTTTGTCAGAAAATGGTGCTCAGGCTACCCACCAGTCCCCCAAAGTCCAATTTACTCTCAAAGTAGTTGAAATCAGAGGGAAAAGTTGGACTACAGTAGTCTGTGATTAGAGTCAAAAGACCCAAGTTTGAATTCCAATACTCTTTCTTACTAGCTCTGTCACTGGTTCCCTGTTTCAGTTTCTCTTTGGTTCCAGAAGGCAAAACAAGGAACAACTTGCAACAAGGAATAACAATTTATAGAGGCAAATTTCAGCTTCATATAAGGAAAAAAATATTCCCTAACCATTTATTAGAACAACTGCAAAATATAATGAATGACCTTGGGAGATGATGACTTTTCCCTCATTAGACATCTTGAAGCAAAAAGTGGTAACCAATTGGTGGCTATGTGGTATATGAAGGATTATTTTTCAGGCATTTTTTGTTCTAATGGGTTTCTTAGGTCCCTTCCAAGTTTGACATTGTATGCTTCAATTGTCAGCATATCAATACATTAAAAACCTATGCTTTTGTTAATATGGAAATGTCTAATATAGAAACTCTTTACCAATGCAAGTTATAATTTGTCTTAATTGAGAAACAGGATAAAAAAACATAATTTATTTGGGTGCTGTGAGGAAGATGCCTATATAGTTACTCCAAAGGGATCTAAACTTCAGAGTACTATATAATTATAAGCTATTATTATGAAACTAATTTTGATTTGCCCTTCTGAGTTGACTCCCTGTCCTTTTGGATCGTCCTGTCTTTTTTTCCCCTTTCTGCTCTTCCTTCCACAATCTTCCAGCTATATTATAGGCTATGTAAAATGTCATGGATTAGATTGGGATTGACACTGTTTCTTTTTCAAACAGTATTTCTCTGGAGGAAATATAATTTAAAAAAGGATGGTAGGTGAACATTTAGAAAAGGGAATAATGACCACATAGAGAAATATTTTGTAAGAAAATTATATTTTCCCTTTTCTACACTCTTAAAAAATGTGTGTTCTTGCCACAATAAACATATAAAAATGATCAATATTTGTAAATCTGACATACTATAGATTGTCAATTAAAATGGAAAGACATTTTACAAGGCTAATGTTTATAAACTTATAATGTTTATTAGTTTTATATATATATATATATATATATATATATGTGTGTGTGTGTGTGTGTGTGTATGTATGTGTGTGTGTGTTTATATATAAGTTGTCATGTTCTCCAAATGGAATGAAATTCAATTCATATATCTATTCTTTTGACCACATTTCAAAGTGGATAACTATGCTAACAGCATCCTCAGATGTCTACATATCAATCAATCAATCAATATTTATTTATTTATTAACTACCTACCATGTGTTAAACACTGAATTTATAAAAAAGAGGCAAAAGACAGTCCCTTCCCTCAAGGAATTTATAATCTAATTATTGGTGGAGACAACATGTAAACAAAAATATACAAATCCAGATATATAATAAATGAGGGAGGGAAATGACAGAAAGTGAAGTCATTGGAATTAAGAAGGGAAATGGAAAGTAAAGGGTGATATTTTATTTGGAACTTAAAGGAAATCAGCTGCCACATAAAGATCTGGTGAAAGTAGAGAGAGAGGATAAAAAGTGCTTTGGCTAATATAGTGTGCTGATGGCTGAGAAATGACATGGAACATCTGGACCTCAACAAGATAAGCCATGAGCTAAACTCTCAGAGACAAAAGACCCAAGAGTGAAGTCAATGTTCTGGTTGAAGGGAAATACATAGGATAGCCAGAATGCAAACAGCAGTGTTGTAGTAGCTAGTAAGTTGCCTCTCTTCAGAATGGTGGCTAATCCAATAATAAATACGACCAGGAACCAGACAGTAAAATGCAAAAATAGTACTGAAAAAAAAATTTCAGATAAATCATCCTTAGGGTAAAAGCAGTGGTTCTTTTTTATGGGGGAGAGGAGGGTGGTACCTGGAATATCAGTACAAAGCAATTTAGCTCCATTTTCATAGATTTTCTGAGATGAGCTTCTTTGGGTATGTTGAGTGAATGTTTAGGGGTTCTTTTTTAAACTAAGTATTTTGATGTGCTCTGTTCTGAGAATTACTTCTCACAGCACTCAGCAATTAAACTGAATTCCTAATTAGATTTCTATAATAAAAAGGCCTCCAGAGAATCAAACATCGATTTCATTAAATCATATGTTTAACCTGATTATGGGCTATCAGTCAGTGACTATGCAAGGGAGCAAAGAAAAACAAAATCTCGTTATCTCCTTTAGGTCAGCCAAGGTCTGTCTTTACTCTAGAAGTCAGAAGATTCAACTATAATAAAAAAAAATCCATACATATGTATATATAAAAATGATACAGTAGATAGAGGGTCAGACCTGGGGTCAGGTAGACCTAAGTTCAAATGAGATCTCAGACACTTAATATGTTAAACTGGTATCTGTAAAATGAGATGGAAAGGAAATGGAAAACCACCTCAACATCTCTTCTAAGAAACCCTAAATGGGAATTAAACATGACTGAAATAACTGAAGAACAACAACGTATGTATGTAAGCATATATTTATATGATGGATTTCTATATCTAGGTGCACATCTGTATGTTTCTACACATGTGCATACATACATATATATTTATGCACAGATTATGCATTTTTGCATATATATGAATGTGTGCTATATATTTAATATATATATATACACATTTATTAATCCATTTTTAAAAAACACTATTTTAATTCCTAACACTCCAGAATTACTTTATTTTCCTTCCTAAGTTTCTTTTGGAAGCTTTTAGGTTATAGAGAACTAATAACTAAGAACCAGAATTGTCAAATCCCTTATAAGCAAAATATCAAAATGTCAAAAAGTCAATATCCATACACATTACTTTCAAGGAAGTTATGAAGGTAAGGTTAAAAAAAATGGTTGTAGTCAAGTTAAATCACATTTTATTTTTACTATAACTTTTGAAGAAGGAAAATTGAAAGAATCAAAATATTGGAGCTGAGAAAAGAGACAATATTATTTTATAGTAAGAAAATTAAGATATATATATATATAGATATATATAGATATATAGATATATATATATATACATGAGAAAGAAAGTGAACTAGTCAGATATTTTGAATTCATACCCTTATTATCTTTTGAGAGATGTCAGGGTTGCCTTTTCTACTTCTGCTCAAATGCACACATTAATAACAAATAACAGTTTTAGATGTAAATATAGGCCTGAACACTTCATCTTTATCTAAACCCTCTCCAAGAAGTAATAGTAATACAGGTGTGTGAAAAGAGATATCTCCTGATCTCTGTGTGTGTTTGTGTGTGTGTGTGTGTGTGTGTATGTATTTCTGGAAAGGATCTGAGGATTTTAGTGAACTGCAAATGTGATATGAGTTCATAATATAATACAACAATCCAAATTCAATTTCAAAGACATTTCCAAAGAACTCATGATGAAAAATGCTATCCTCCTTCAAAGAGAACATTTGGACACAGAGCAGATTAAAGCAAATTTTTTTCCTCTTTCTCTACTTTTTTATTTTTGTAACATGTCTAATGTAATTTGCATGACTTCTTATAATGGGCATCAAATTCCTTGTCTTCTCAATAGCTGGGGGAAGGGGGTACAGGGAAAGCAAAAGACAGAGAATTTGGAACTGAAAATATAAATAAAAAGAATCCCCCCCAAAAAAATGAGAATTTTCAGAAAAAGTCACATCATAAAAGGATCAAAGAAGGAACTGGGAACTACCTCTGTCACCTTACATAAGCCACTTAGCCTCTCTAAGCCTCAGTTTACTCATCTGTAAATTAAAGGAATTGAAATAAGGTGAGGGTTGAGCCTTCTTGGAGGCCTTCAAACAGAGACTGGAAGACCAGATATTTTATAGATTCCCTAGGATTTTATATTATAGTAAATTTATCTATTTTTTGTTGTTTTGCTAGAATTGCACTGGAAAAATGACATCACAGGAACTCAAGTCATCACCACTTGCTTAGAGAATTCACAATTGAATAACGTTTACCAAAAAGGTCAATTTGTCCTTTCCCCTTCATTTATGCTTCTCACTGCAACAACTTTCCACCTGATTAGTAGGTCAGACTAAGATAGTCTCAGAAACTCAGCCAGCTCAAGGCCCAGTTTGTAGCTCTCTATTCATTACCACCTGACCAGATCCTGATTTCATGCTATTAGTTTTTGATTTCTCTCTTCCTACATTGTTAAATCTTGAATGGTTGGGGTGTTGGGGGTGGGGTAAGGTGGGGAGGAAGAGGGACAGCTTAGTGAGCATCCGATCCAACCTATTCATTTAACATATGAAGAACCTGTGGCACTGAAAGATGATTGTTCAAGGTCACACTTAGTGATGGAGTTGTTTGATATGGATCCTTTGACTACCAAACTAATATGCTTCTTCCTAATTGTTGTTTATACAAGGTGTTACAAAAATGACTAATGGGCAACTGATACTTAAAACTGCACTAAGACTTTTGGAATAATTCTGTTTAACACTTGAAGATTGAAACGCATTTTACATGTTTTATTTCATTTGATCCTCAAAACCTTGTGAAGAGGTAGGTACTCTGGGTATTATTGGCTCCATTTTAGAGATGAGAAAATTAAATGTCTGAGATATTAAATATTTTGCCCTGATCAAGAAAATTCCAATAGTTATTCCTGATTTCACATTCAGCATTCTATCTACAATATTAGTCCATATTTTTGCCTTTCCCCAATGTCATGCTTCCTAAATATACCAACTCAATATTTCCCATGTCCCCTGGGCCTCTTCACAGTGTGAGTGTATCATACTTGTAAGACCACTGTTGAAATGCATTATTACAATTTTATCCAGAGCTTTTATCCCAAGAGGAAAATGTTTTGAGAAAAAAAATTTCATATTTCCTTTCCTTCATTCAATTGCATTTTCCCACAACACAATGTAGCCCAAGGTGTTACAAAGGTAACTAAAGGGCAACTAATACTTAAAACTGTACTAAGACTTTTGGAAGAATTCTATATAACACTGAAGCTTGAAATCCATTTCGACCGGAAATTCCGTTACCTGAAATTGACTTTTGTTAAAAAACAATTTTTCAATATTGTTACTTTTATTAGCAATTATAATTAATTAACAAGGGACTGAAAAGGATCTTTGTATGTTAGCTCATCCACTGTCCCTAAGATATGAGGGACAATATGTGTGCCAAGTATCTACTAAGCTTCCATGTGACAGAGATGTAAGAAAGAGAACAAACAAATAAAAAAATCTGCCATCAGGTTTGGGACCTATCAATACTTCTCTGTAAAATGAGGAGATAAATATGTGTGTGTGTATATATAAATATATTTATTATATGTGTATACATAGGTACCCATCTTACCAGGGTAGGTAGGATCTTGTCTACTTCACCAGTGTTGCAGGAAAACAATTTGAATAATTGCAGACTTTTCCAATGAATAATTATTCCATTTTCTCTAGTCTTTCAAAAAGTGTCTTACCTATAGTAGAAGCTTAATAAATAGTAACTGAATTGAATTTGTTGAACTAAACATAAAATAGCACAAAGAGATGCTCAATTTAATGAATACATAACAAAGATTAGGCTTTTAGACATTCTTTACATTTCTTTTCTCCTTTCTGTAGTATATTCATTCTCATGTCCCAATCTATTCTATTTTCTGTAATTCAAACCTATATCAGCTGACCTGTTCTTGCTGGGAGACCCCTCCTTTTTTATTATTTCTCTGAGCATCTCTATACCAGAACAAAGAGCATATCAAATAACTTGAACCAGCCTCATCAGGTAATGCCCTTTTTGTTCTTTATTCACTGAAATCCCATTTGAAACACAAATTCTGCCTGTGCAATTGGAGGGTTTGAAATAGATAAATTCTACCAACCTTTGCCTCCCTAATAAGAGATGTCCCAGATCCTTAAAGCTTTTGAGGACAAGGTTAACAGCACTTTTGTAGGACAAATAGTCCCAGGTGGGTAATTTTCTATTCTTGATTTTCTCAGTTACCTGGTATTCAGAACATTTACTTAGTTCTGTCAAAATGTGTATGTTTATGACCACTCTAGAAACACTGGGCTGTGTGAGGTATGTTTAAATTTATGATAGTCAATTTTTCAAAATTTTTGTTATATTCATATAATATGGGTGGAAGCTGGAAGCACAAAGACCAACCAATATAATTCTTTTTCATATTTAAGAGGGTGTTCCAATTATCATTTGGTCAAGAAAACAATTTTAAACTGAACATTAGAGGTTAGTCAAAATTCTACTGTTGAAGTAAATAAATGACCTTGCTGTCTTATAAAATACTGACATGGTTTGTTTGGTTTTTTTCCCCCTCTTGGGGAATGCTGTCTTTATTTCTCAGAACAGGAAGAGCCAGAAGACAGTTCTAAAATTCACAAATAACTGGAGAATT